>NC_053027.1:198735819-199035819 GCF_003073215.2 Triticum urartu | reverse complement strand
CTCAAGAAAACTACTCACACATCATCGGAGGGGCCATGGAGGTGATGTAGAGGCCCTCCGTGATCGTTGGCTCCTCCGACGGAGCTCCGGAAAAGGCCCCAAGATGGGATCTCTTGGGTACAGAAGGTTGCGGCGATGGAAATAGGGTTTCGTGGTGCTCCCTGATGTTTTCAGGGTATATGAGTATATATAGGAGGAAGAAGTAGGTCGATTGAGCCACGAGGGGCCCATGAGGGGGGAGGGCGCGCCCCCCTGCCTCGTGGACTCCTCGTTCGTTTCTTGACGTCCACTCCATGTCCTCTGGATCACGTTTGTTCCAAAAATCACGTTCCCGAAGGTTTCATTCCGTTTGGATTCTGTTTGATGTTCCTTTTATGTGAAACACTGAAATAGGAAAAAAACAACAATTTACACTGGGCCTTGGGTTAAGAGTTTAGTCCTAAAAATAATATAAAAGTGTAAAATAAACCCCATTAACATCGAAAACAGATAATATAATAGCATGGAACAATCAAAAATTATAGATACGTTGGAGACGTATCACTGCATCTGTCCACTCGAAGTGATCGGTGCGTCGGAGAAGTCGATAAAGTGACAATGCTTTTTCTCCTAGTCTGGAGATAAAGCAGCTTAAAGTTGCCATGCATCCAGCTAGTTTTTGGACCTGTTTAAGGTCTGTTGTTGTAGCCAATTGTGATAAAGCTTGGATTTTGGCTGGATTTGCCTCGATTCCTCTACTGGAAACAATGAAGCCCAGTAGTTTTCCAGAGGGGACGCCGAAAACACATTTTTCTGGATTGAGCTTAATGTCATATGTACGGAGATTATCGAATGTGAGACGTAAGTCATCTATTAATGACTCAACGCACTTAGTCTTTATAACGACGTCGTCCACATATGCTTCAACTGTCTTGCCGATTTGTTTCTCCAGGCATGTTTGGATCATGCATTGGTAGGTGGAGCCGGTGCTTTTGAGCCCAAAGGGCATAGTGTTCAAGCACAAAGGCCCGTATGAGGTAATAAATGTCGTTGCGGCTTGGTCGGATTCCTTCATTTTAATTTGATGGTATCCGGAATACGTGTCGAGGAAACACAGTGAGTCGTGTCCTGCAGTGGCATCAATAATTTGATCGATGCAGGGGAGGGGGAATGGATCCTTAGGGCAAGCTTTGTTGAGGTCTTTGAAATCGACGCACAAGCGCCAGGATTTATACTTTTTTTGCACCATCACCAGGTTTGCTAGCCAATCCGGATGTTTTATTTCTCTGATGAATCCGGCCTCAATTAGCTTGGCTAGCTCCTCCCCCATAGCTTGTTGTTTGGGTTCGGAAAAGTGCCGCAGTGTTTGCTTAACTGGCTTGTATCCATTCAATATATTGAGGCTGTGCTCAGCCAACCTGCATGGGATTCCTAGCATATCAGAAGGGTGCCAGGCGAATATGTCCCAGTTGTCGCGTAGGAACGCTCATAGTGCGACGTCCACCATCGGGTCCAGCTGTGCACCGATGGAGGTTGTCTTCTTTGGGTCCGTCGAGTGGACCTGAAATTTGACTATTTCATCGGCTGGTTTGAAGGAGGTAGATTTGGAGCACTTGTCGAGGATTACGTCATCCATATCCACCGTTGAGCGCGGCACAGTTAACTCTTCGGCCGCAAGGGCCTCAAAGAGTGCCTCAAGGGCCAGGGAGGCTGTTTTGTTTTCGGCACGCATGGCTATACCCGGATCACAAGAGAGAGTGATAATACCATTGGGCCCGGGCATTTTGAGCTTCATATACCTGTAATGAGGTATGTCTTGAAAGCGTGTGAATGCATCTCGCCCCAACAGGGCATGGTATCCACTGTCGAAAGGGGCCACTTGGAAGGTTATCTCTTCTGACCGATAGTTCTCCGGTGTGCCGAATACCACGTCAAGTGTGATTTTTCCCGCGCATCGTGCCTCCCGACTGGGAATAATTCCTTGGAAGGTCGTGCTACTTTGCTCGATACGGCTCCTATCTATTTCCATTTTACTGAGTATCCTCGTAGATGAGGTTTAATCCGCTGCCGCCGTCCATGAGCACCTTGGTGAGTCGAAAGCCGTCCACAATTGGATTGAGGACCAAGGCAGCTAGTGCCCGGACTGACCGGGTTTTTGGTTCATCACTAGCATTAAAAGTTATGCCCATGTCGTTCCAAGGATCTATTGTTGCGACTTGACAGACTTCGGCAAGATCGCGGAGTGCCCTTTTGCGCCGATTGTTTGAAGCAAAAGTCTCGAAGACCGTCAGTACTCCGCGGTCGTCGTGTTCCGGGGGGAGTTGTTCCGAGGTATTTTTGGTGAGTATATCCCCGCCACTCTTGGCCACTTGCCAGAGTATCCAACATGCTCTAAGGCTGTGGGTAGGTATGGTATCCGGTGTTGTGTGTATTTTGCACGCCCTATCGAGCGATCCCTCCAGAACGGTTCCGCGCCCCGTAATGGGTTTGGATTTCTTTACTGCTATGTCGGGCGCCCCGTGAGGGTGCATACTTTTTGTCCGGATGAAAGGTTGAGTGGGAGTTGGCGGTTCCCAACGAGCTGCCTGAGTTTCCCAGGCGCTTTCCATTGCGCAGTACTTCTATACTATGGTTGCCAAGTCGGCGAAATGTAATACATGATGGCGGTTGATAGCGTTGAGGATTCCTCCATCCGTACAATTACTTTGGAATATTGAGAACGCGTCTTCGTCGCGGCAATCTTTGATCTTGTTCTTGACAAGGAGGAATCTGGCCCAAAAGTGATGGACTGTTTCCTGAGACTGCTGCTGTAGGTATGTGAGATTGCGTATATCTAGGTGGGTGGGTGGATTTAAATCCGAACCCTGACCCAATTTGGGATCCGGAGTTTGAGAAATTTTAGTGCTTAATAGTTCGGGCTCCGGGAGATCGACCGATTTTTCAGGTCTACTGTCTGATTCCAAGGTCGGAGGACAAGGCGTGTCGTTCCGTGGACAGGTATCCGGCTCTTCGAGCTCGGAGATCCGAACATAGTTCGACCTCAGTATAGAGGGAGTGTTGTTGTTTTGCACCTCCACTACCGCTATCTAATGGGTGATCGATGGAGATTTGATTTCTCTTTGATCAGGTTTAAGCCCAATCCGACCGTAGTTTGTAGCGACCCCCAAGGTGGCAATGCGATCCAGGAGTTCATTCAAGGACGATAATTCCATTGGATCCATCTGTTTAGAGTATTCGGAGTCAATTCGGAGGCGATTTTTTATTAGCCGAGAAGTCATCGTCGGCTCACCGGCCGAACGGGAGGTCATGATAAAGCCACCAACCGGAGGGTTTGGCCTGAGGCTAGGGCTCCATCGGCGGTGATGTTGTCCTTGATCACAAGGCAAGCCATCAACCCTGATTTCGACGTCACAGTGGAACTCTCAATGAAAGCACCAACGTTAGTGTCAAAACCGGCGGATCTCGGGTAGGGGGTCCCGAACTGTGCCTCTGAGATCGATGGTAATAGGGGACAGGGAACACAATGTTTACCCAGGTTTGGGCCCTCTCGATGGAGGTAAAACCCTACGTCCTGCTAGATTAATATTGATGAGTATGGGGGTTACAAGAGTTGATCTACACGAAATTGTAATGGCTAAAACCCTAGAATTCTAGCCTATCTGATTATGATTGTTCCTTCGGACTAAACCCTCCGGTTTATATAGACACCGGAGGGAACTAGGGTTGTACAAAGTCGGTTGCATAGAAAGGAAATAGTACATCCGGCCACCTAGCTTGCCATCTACGGAAAGGAGAGTCCTATCCGGACACGGGAGAAAGTCTTCTATCTTGTATCTTCATGGCCCAATAGTTCGACCCATGTCCAACAGGCCGGCCACCCGAGGACCCTTAGTCCAGAACTCCCTCAGTTGGATCATGAAGACGTTCGAATACATCTACCGCGTTAACCTAACGCTTCCGCTTTCAGTTTATGAGGGTACATGGACACAATCTCCCCTTCTCGTTGCTGTGCATCTCCTAGTTAGATCTTGCATGATCGTCGGAAACTTTTTGAATTACTATGTTCCCCAACAGTGGCATCCGAGCCAGGTCTATGCGTAGATGTTATATGCACGAGTAGAACACAGAGAGTTGTGGGCAATAATAGTCATACTTTGATTCAGCGGTATTGTTGGATGAAGCAGCCTGGACCGACATTACATGACCGCATTCATGAGACTGGTTCTACCGACGTGCTTCGCACACAGGTGGCTAGTGGGTGTCTGTTTCTCCAACTTTAGTTGAATCGAGTTTGACTACGGCCGGTCCTTGTTGCAGGTTAAAACAACATAGTTGACGAAAAATCATTGTGGTTTTGATGCATAGGTAAGAACAGTTCGCGCTAGAAGCCCGTAGCAGCCACGTAAAACTTGCAACAACAAAGTAGAGGACGTCTAACTTGTTTTTGCAGGGCATGTTGTGATGTGATATGGTCAAGACGTGATGAGATATAAATTGTTGTATGAGATGATCATGTTTTGTAAAAGTTATCGGCAACTGGCAGGAGCCTTATGGTTGTCTCTTTATTGTATGAAATGCAATCACCATGTAATTGCTTTACTTTATCACTAAGCGATAGTGATAGTCATAGAAACAATTGTTGGCGAGACGAGAACGATGCTACGATGGAAATCAAGGTGTCAAGCCAGTGACGATGGAGATCATGACGGTGCTTTGGAGATGGAGATCAAAGACACAAGATGATGATGGCCATATCATGTCACATATTTTGATTGCATGTGATGTTTATGTTTTATGAATCTTATTTTGCTTAGTACGGCGATAGCATTATAAGATGATCCCTCACTAAATTTCAAGGTACAAGTGTTCTCCCTGAGTATGCACCGTTGCTATAGTTCGTCATGCTGAGATACCACGTGATGATCGGGTGTGATAAGCTCTACGTTCACATACAACGGGTGCAAGCCAGTTTTGCACATGCAGAATATTCAAGTTAAACTTGACTTGCCTAGCATATGCAGATATGGCCTCGCAACACTGATACCGAAAGGTCGAACGTGAATAATATAGTAGATATGATCAACATAGAGATGTTCACCATTGAAAACTACTCCATATCACGTGATGATCGGACATGGTTTAGTTGATATGCATCACGTGATCATTTAGATCACTAGAGGGATGTTTATCTATGTGGGAGTTCTTAAGTAATATGATTAATTGAACTTAAAATTTATCATGAACTTAGTCCTGATAGTATTTGCATGTCTATGTTGTAGATCAATAGCTTGCGTATAGCTCCCCTATTTTGTTTTTGATATGTTCCTAGAGAAAAACTTATGTTGAAAGATGATAGTAGCAATGATGCAGACTAGGTCTGTGATCTGAGGATTATACTCATTGCTGCACAGAAGAATTATGTCCTTGATGCACCGCTAGGTGACAGACCTATTGCAGGAGAAGATGCAGACATTGTGAATGTTTGACAAGCTCGGTATGATGACTACTTGATAGTTTAGTGCACCATGCTTTACGGCTTAGAACCGGGACTTCAAAAATGTTTTGACCGCCATGGAGCATATGAGATATTTCAAGAGCTAAAAAATGTTATTTCAGACTCATGCCCGTGTTAAGAGGTATGAAACCTCTAACAAGTACTTTTCCTACAAGATGGAGGGGAATAGCTCAGCTAGCGAGCATGTGCTCAGAATGTCTGGGTACTACAATCACTTGAATCAAGTGGGAGTTAATCTTCTAGATAAGATAGTGATTGACATAGTTCTCTAGTCACTATCACCAAGTTACTAGAACTTCGTGATGAACTATAATATGCAAGGGATGATGAAAACGATTCCCAATCTCTTCGCGATGCTAAAATCAGCGAAGGTAGAAATCGAGAAATAGCATCAAGTGTTGATGGTTAACAAGACCACTAGTTTCAAAAAAAAGGGCAAGGGAAAGAAGGGGAACTTCAAAAATAATGGCAAGCAAGTTTCCACTCCCGTGTAAAAGCCCAAAGCTGGACCTAAGCCTGAAACTGAGTGCTTCTACTACAAAGGGAATGGTCACTGGAAGCGGAACTACCCCAAATACTTGGTGGATAAGAAGGATGCCAAAGTGAATGATATGTCTCCAACGTATCTATAATTTTTGATTGCTCCATGCTATGTTATCTGCTGTTTTGGGCAATATTGGGCTTTATTATCCTCTTTTATATTATTTTTGGGACTAACCTATTAACCGAAGGACCAGCCCAGAATTGTTTTTTTGCCTATTTCAGTGTTTCCAAGAAAAGGAATATCAAACGGAGTCGAAATGGAACGAAATCAATTGGAGAAGTTATTTTTGGAAGGAAAGCTACCGGAAAAGCTTGGAGTGCACGTCAGGAAAGAACGGAGGTGCCCACGAGGGTGGGGGGCGCGCCCACCCCCCTAGGGCGCGCCCCCTGCCTCGTGGCCCCCCCTTCGGTCCAACGACGTGCGTCTTTCACCCATATATACCTACGTATCCTAAAACTTCCAGAAGAGACGATAGATCGGGAGTTCCGCCGCCAGAAGCCTCCGTAGCCACCGAAAGCCAATCTAGACCCATTCCGGCACCCTGCCGGAGGGGGCAATCCTTCCTCGGTGGCCATCTTCATCATCCCGGTGCTCTCCATGACGAGGAGGGAGTAGTTCTCCCTCGGGGCTGAGGGTATGTACCAGTAGCTATGTGTTTGATCTCTCTCTCTCTCTCTCTCTCGTGTTCTTGAGGTGATACGATCTTGATGTATCGCGAGCTTTGCTATTATGTTTGGATCCTATGATGTTTTCTCCCACCTCTACTCTCTTGTAATGAATTGAGTTTCCCCTTTGAAGTAATCTTATCGGATTGAGTCTTTATAGATTTGAGAACACTTGATGTATGTCTTGCCGTGGATATCTGTCGTGACAATGGGATATCACGTGATTCACTTGATGTATGTTTTGGTGATCAACTTGCGGGTTCCGCCCATGAACCTATGCATAGGGGTTGACACACGTTTTCGTCATGATTCTCCGGTAGAAACTTTGGGGCACTCTTTGAGGTCCTTTGTGTTGGTTGAATAGATGAATGTGAGATTGTGTGACGCATATCGTATAATCATACCCATGGATACTTGAGGTGACATTGGAGTATCTAGGTGACATTAGGGTTTTGGTTGATTTGTGTCTTAAGGTGTTATTCTAGTACGAACTCTAGGGCTGTTTGTGACACCTATAGGAATAGCCCAACGGATTGATTGGAAAGAATAACTTTGAGGTGGTTTCGTACCATACCATAATCTCTTCGTTCATTCTCCGCTATTAGTGACTTTGGAGTGACTCTTTGTTGCATGTGGAGGGATAGTTATGTGATCCAATTATGTTAGTATTGTTGAGGGAACTTGCACTAGCGAAAGTATGAACCCTAGGCCTTGTTTCCTAGCATTGCAATACCGTTTACACTCACTTTTATCATTAGTTACCTTACTGTTTTTATAATTTCAGATTACAAATACCTTTATCTACCATCCATATTGCACTTGTATCACCATCTCTTCGCCGAACTAGTGCACCTATACAATTTACCATTGTATTGGGTGTGTTGGGGACACAAGAGACTCTTTGTTATTTGGTTGCAGGGTTGCTTGAGAGAGACCATATTCATCCTACGCCTCCTACGAATTGATAAACCTTAGGTCATCCACTTGAGGGAAATTTGCTACTGTCCTACAAACCTCTGCACTTGGAGGCCCAACAACGTCTACAAGAAGAAGGTTGTGTAGTAGACATCAGTGAACAAAGGTATATTTGATATACAGGTTATTGATGTGTACTTTACTAGTGTTCATAGTAGCCCCTGGGTATTTGATACTGGTTTAGTTGCTAAAATTAGTAACTCAAAACAGGAGTTGCAGAATGAACAGAGACTAGTTAAGAGCAAAGTGACGATGTATGTTGGAAGTGATTCCAAGGTTGATACAATCACCATCGCACACTCCCTCTACCTTCGGGATTAGTGTTGAACCTGAAATAAATGTTATTTGGTGTTTGCGTTCAGCATGAATATGATTAGATGATGTTTATTGCAATACGGTTATTCATTTAAGTCAGAGAATAATTATTGTTCTATTTACATGAATAAAAACCTTCTATGGTCATACACCCGAGGTGAATGGTTTATTGAATCTCGATCGTAGTGATACACATATTCATAATATTGAAGCCAAAAGATGCAAAGTTAATAATGATAGTGCAACTTATTTGTGGCGCTGCCATTTAGGTCATATTGGTGTAAAGCGCATGAAGAAACTCCATGTTGATGGGCTTTTGGAATCACTTGATACTTGCGAACCATGCCTCATGGGCAAGATGACTAAAACTCCATTCTTCGGAACAATGAGTGAGCCATTGATTTATTGCAAATAATAGATACTGATGTATGCGGTCCGATGAGTGGTAAGGCTCGCGGCGGGTATCGTTATTTTCTGACCTTCACAGATGATTTGAGCAGATATGGGTATATCTACTTAATGAAACATAAGTCTAAAACATTTGAAAAGTTCAAAGAATTTCAGACTGAAGTGGAAAATCATCATAACAAGAAAATAAAATTTGTACGATCTGATCGCGGAGGCGAATATTTGAGTTACAAGTTTGGTCTTCATCTGAAACAATGTGGAATAGTTTTGCATCTCACGCCACCAGAAACACCACAGCATAATGGTGTGTCTGAACGTCGTAACCGTACTTTATTAGATATAGTGCGATCTATGATGTCTCTTACCGATTTACCACTATCGTTTTGGGGTTATGCATTAGAGACAGCTGCATTCACATTAAATAGGGCACCATCTAAATCCGTTGAGATGACACCATATGAACTATGGTTTGGCAAGAAACCTAAGTTGTCGTTTCTTAAAGTTTGGGGCTGTGATGCTTATGTGAAAAAGCTTCAACCTGATAAGCTCGAACCCAAATGGGAGAAATGCATCTTCATACCCAAAGGAAACTGTTGGTACACCTTCTATCATAGATCCGAAGGCAAGATATTCGTTGCTAAGAATGGATCCTTTCTAGAGAAGGAGTTTCTCTTGAAAGAAGTGAGTGGGAGGAAAGTAGAACTTCATGAAGTAATTGTACCTTCTCCCGAATTAGAAAGTAGTTCATCATAGAAATCAGTTCCAGCGATTCCTACACCAATTAGTGAGGAAGTTAATGATGATGATCATGAAACTTCAGATCAAGTTACTACTGAACCTCGTAGGTAAACCAGAGTATGCTCCGCACCAGAGTGGTACGGTAATACTGTTCTGGAAGTCATGTTACTAGACCATGACGAACCTACGAACTATGAGGAAGCGATGATGAGCCCAGATTCCACGAAATATCTTGAGGCCATGAAATCTGAGATGGGAGCCGTGTATGAGAACAAAGTGTGGACTTTGGTTGACTTGCCTGATGATCGGCAAGCCATAGAGAATAAATGGATCTTCAACAGGACGACTGACGCTGACAGTAATGTTACTGTCTACACTACTAGGAAAAGGGCTATAGATGAAATGGATACTAATGGCGCACCTGACATGTGGTGCGCCACTACAATATAGCAGTGGTGCACCATGTGCAGGTGCGCCATTAGTGTGGAAGACACTAATGGCGCACCAGATACATGGTGCGCCACTAGTAACAATTTTTTTTCATTTTTCCAAACATACTAATGGCGCATCATGTAGACGGTGCGCCATTACTAGTTAAAACTAGTAATGGCGCACTGTCCACAGGTGCGCCATTACTTAGTTTTTCCCCCTAGCTAATGGCGCACTGCCAGGGGGTGCGCCATTAGTAATCTTCCCCCTAGCTAGCTAATTCGCCCGATCCCTTCATCCCTCCCTCCAGTTCCCCCCTCGCTCCACACCCGCTCCGACGACCCCCGCGCCCCGCCTCGCCGTCTCGGTCCTCGCCGCCGACCCACTGTGCCGCCACACCACCCACTGCGCCGCCGCCCGGTGTCCTCCGCTTGTAAGCCCCCCTCCTCCTCCGCCCGTCCATTGCCTTCGGCCTCCTGCCCCACCCACCGCCGCCCCACCCGCTGTTACGCTGCCATCACCGTCGTCCTTGACCTCCTCTCCCCTCCTCTGAAGAAGCACTGAATTTTTGGCCCCTCTCTCTTTCACGCTCGCTCGGCCCCTGTATTAGGTTTTCCCTCACCCCACCCAAGCGCGTCGCCGGCTGTCTCCCTCCTCCAACTCCGACCCCTCCACGCCTCGCCGCCGGCGCCGCCGTCCCCCGACTCCGCCCCGTCCTCACCACCTGACGCTGGTGAGTTCCTCGTCTCACTGTCTCCTCTCTCGTGTGTACTGCTCTAGTGTGAACTGCTAGTTTGGATTGGTGGCTGTCAGTGAAACAATTTTGTATGGTGCTGGCAATGTTGTTGGTACTGTCAATGCTTAGTGTGATTTTGTTGGTACAGCCAATGATCCTACTAGTGTGAATTGGCTGCTGCTGCTAGTTCAGTTGCCTGATGTGCTTCTGTATGGTGCATGGTAGATAGTGGCTACTGTGACATCAGATTAGCAATTTTTGGACGACGACATAACTGAATTTTTGGTCTAACACCAAGATCTCCTACTCCTGATCAATTGAACGAAACCCACTATTGACTGTACCAATTGAACAAAGCTGCAGGGTACATTATGTTAAAGATTTCCTACTTTAGTGATTTTTAGGAAGAGCACTTAAAAAATTTAGTCAACATTGATTTCCTACTTTAGTCAAAAATTATTTGAATTAGTTTTAGTGCAACAGAGGCAGCTCAGAGTTTGAAAATGGCATTAAAGGAATTTGTTTTTGGGGTAAATTCTATTATGAAATAATTCCTACTGTTATTTAAAATATAAATGAAATGATTTGGAACACCAAGCAAGAGTTATGTTTCAAGTTGGTGAACCTTTTCATATAAGCTTGCAGAAGATTTAATTGATCATACAGAAAATGAAAAACGAAGGTCATACCGATCCTAGTTGGTATTATTTTTCATGGATAGAAGATATATTGTTGTACCCCGAGTGAAGGGAAGGAGTTTGCTGGGTTTTGTCTCCGACCATCATGTCATGATGATTTTGCAGGTACCCCGAGAGGCCCTTGACTTTGGCAGAATGTCGATTAACTTCCGTTCCGGCAAATTCGGGTACTCCATATGTCCTATTTTCAGCAAAGGTCATGCTGAAATTTTTCGTGAATTTTAGCATGACTTTGCTAAAAATAGGACATATGGGGTACTTGCGACAAATGCATGGACCGGGGTATCTTAATACTTAATTAAGTAGGATCAATTGCCTCTTGTGTTATACATATAGAAGTGTGATATCAACTCATAGTTATTACTAATGTCAGTTGCTCGTCATCGATAAACCCTAATATGGAAGAGGAACCACTCATCCTATGTAGTTTTGAATTATGAACGTAGGAAATGTTGTCATCGGACAACGAAAGTCTCCCGGGGGAGTGTGACTGGTGCCATGATGATCGAGGTCTGTGCGACAGGCCTCACCTGGACGATGATCGACGCTTCAGCATTAAGCTCGAGGAGACCTTCAAAGTTTAAATGGTACGCAACAACGACAATTGTTTTTTTCATAATTAAGCATGACTTCAACTATTTCAACGTGTAATTTTCATCTTTTACAATTCGAGTATAGCTTATCCCATGCCATGCAAGACCCTATGTCTTGGAGAGGATTTGAAGACCATGAAATTTCTGAAACAAAGAAAATTCACCTAAGGACTCATCACGATGTGGACTTTGAAGTAAATCTGTATAATTCTGAGAGCGTAACCCATTTTGGTTGCAAAAATTGGGAAGCATTTTGCAAGATGTATGGTTTTGATGAGGGTATGCTTATCACCATGGATCATGGTAATCCTGACGTCGACCAAGACAATATGGACATTTGGGTCCTTGTTGATACGCCTCCAGTTCTACCGCTATGTGAGTTTCTCAAACATAGTTATTAGCTAATTTATATTGTTTATTTCAAAATAGTTGACAGCTTATTTCCATTGACAGCTTATTTTTATTGTTCAAAGAATGTGCGGGAGATGGTAGACAAAACCCACTACACCGATGGCTCTGAATTAACAACTTACAAGGAGAAAAATCATCTGGTCGGATTTTGTACTGACATTGAGAATTAAATATCTACAATCAAACTCCTCAACATTATGGTCAATACGTGCCACTAGTGCATGTGTTCAACTATGGTAACTACCATGGAGATACCCTGGTAAGATTTTTACTATTACGACATCCGTGCATCTTTTGCATACTTCTAAAACTAGTACATCATTGCTAACTATGAAGTTATTACTATGTTTTTCAACAGATAATCCCAGAGAATTGTGTGCCTCATTTGATGTATCAGAAAGGTAGTGTTGATGTTTTGAACATACAGCCAGGTCATCCTACGAATCTAACTCTCCATACGAGATTTCTAAAATAAGTGGAGACATGAAAATCAAAGGATGGAAAAAAATGTATGGACAGTCGTAAGGAGGTTCTTGGAAGCAAAAGGAAGCGAAGCGCAAGAATTGGAGATAGGATGTTCTCCACTCTCCATAATGGAGAGTCAGGGTCTATATTGTTTTATGCTATTTTACCTTAAATAGGGTATTTAGGTCCTGCCTAATACTAATGATCATGTGCTAAGAACAATTAAGTAGGGTTGGTTCGATGACTATCAAGATGATGATCGTATGACTTGTTATTAATAACGAGTAGAGGTTGTATGATGATGATTAGTAGGACTTGTTAGGATTAGTATTACTTCCTACAAACTCGCTACTCGAAGTCTCGAGACTTGTAATGTTCTATCTTTGTTCGGTCTTTTGAATTCGGAGACTAATATGATGAATTGTATTCGGAGACTAATCTTCTATTGTATTCGATGAATCTGCTCTTGCTGTGTGGTGCTGTCTGTATTCTGTCCAATAATATATTTTGTAACCTGTGCAAAAATTAGAAAAGTAAAAAAAAACTAATATTCATACTAATGGAGCATCACCCCAGAGTGCGCCATTAGTATGCCAAAGCACATGGGTAAATATGGCCCCCTGGGAGGCATACTAATGGCGCATGTTGGTCTATACTAATGGTGCACGGCGTGGTGCGCCATTAGTATATAATACTAGTGGCGTGGTACTAGTGGCGCACCAGTAGTGTGCCATTAGTAGGCAACACTGGTGCGCCACTAGTAGGCCTTTTCCTAGTAGTGCTACAAAGCTCGACTTGTTGCGAAAGGTTTTTGACAAGTTCAAGGAGTTGACTACGATGAGACCTTCTCACCCGTAGCGATGCTTAAGTCCGTCCGAATCATGTTAGCAATTGCCGCATTTTATGATTATAAAATTTGGCAAATGGATGTCAAAACTGCATTCCTTAATGGATATCTTAAAGTAGAGTTGTATATGATGCAACCAGAAGGTTTTGTCGATCCTAAAGGAGCTAACAAAGTGTGCAAGCTCCAACGATCCATTTATGGACTGGTGCAAGCCTCTCGGAGTTGGAATATATGCTTTGATAGTGTGATAAAACCATATGCTTTTATACATACTTTTGGAGAAGCCTGTATTTATAAGAAAGTGAGTGGGAGCTCTATAGCATTTCTAATATTATATGTGGATGACATATTGTTGATTGGAAATAATACAGAATTTCTGGATAGCATAAAAGGATACTTGAACAAGAATTTGTCAATGAAATACCTCGGTGAAGGTGCTTACATATTGAGCATCAAGATCTATAGAGATAGATCAAGATGCTTGATAAGATTTTTCAATGAGAACATACCTTGACAAGATTTTGATGTAGTTCAAAATGGAACAGTCAAAGAAGGCATTCTTGCCTGTGTTGCAAGGTGTGAAGTTGAGTAAGACTCAGGACCCGACCACCGTAGAATATAGAAAGAGAATGAAAGACATTCCCTATGCCTCAGTCATAGATTCTATAAAGTATGCCATGCTGTATACTAGACCTATTGTGTACCTTGCCATGAGTTTGGAAAATGAGTACAATAGTGATCCAAGAGTAGATCACTTGACATCGGTCAAAATTATCCTTAGACGACTAAGGAAATATTTCTCGGTTATGGAGGTGATAAAGAGTTCATCGTAAAGAGTAGCATCAATGCAAGCTTGAACACCGATCTGGATGACTCTGAGTCTCAATCTAGATATAGTTTGAAAGTGGGAGCAATTAGCTAGAGTAGCTCCATGCAGAGCATTGTAGACATAGAAATTTGCAAAATACATATGGATCTGAATGTGGCAGACTCGTTGACTAAACTTCTTTCACAAGCAAAACATGATCACACCTTAGTACTCTTTGGGTGTTAATCACATGGCGATGTGAACTAGATTATTGACTCTAGTGCAAGTGGGACACTGAAGGAAATATGCCCTAGAGGCAATAATAAAGTTGTTATTTATATTTCCTTATATCATGATAAATGTTTATTATTCATGCTAGAATTGTATTATCCGAAAACTTGATACATGTGTGGATACATAGACAAAACATAGTGTCCCTAGTAAGCCTCTACTATACTAGCTCGTTAATCAAAGATGGTTAAGTTTCCTGACCATAGACATGTGTTGTCATTTGATGAACAGAATCACATCATTAGAGAATGATGTGATGGACAAGACCGATCCATTAGCTTAGCATTATGATCGTTAAGTTTTATTGCTATTGATTTCTTCATGATGTATACATATTCCTTTGACTATGAGATTATGCAACTCCCGAATACCAGAGGAACACCTTGTGTCCTATCAAACATCACAACATAACTGGGTGATTATAAAGATGCTCTACAGGTGTCTGTTGGGTTGGCATAGATCGAGATTAGGATTTGTCACTCCGAGTATCGGGGAGGTATCTCTGGGCTCTCTTGGTAATTCCCATCACGACAAGCCTTGCAAACAATGTGACTAATGAGTTAGTTACAGGATGATGCATTACGGAACGAGTAAAGAGACTTGCCGGTAACGAAATTGAACTAGGTATGATGATACCGACGATCGAATCTTGGGCAAGTAACATACCAATGACATTGGAAATGACGTATGTTGTTATGCGGTTTGACCGATGAAGATCTTCACAGAATATGTAGGAGCCAATATGAGCATCCAGGTTCCGCTATTGGTTATTGACCGGAGATGTGTCTCGGTCATGTCTACACAGTTCTCGAACCCGTAGGGTCCGCACGCTTAACGTTCGATGACGATTTGTATTATGAGTTATGTGATTTGATGTCCGAAGTTTGTTTGGAGTCCCGTATGAGATCACGGAGATGACGAGGAGTCTCGAAATGGTCGAGAAGTAAATATTCATATATTGGAAGGTTATATTCAAACATCGGAATGGTTCCGAGTGATTCAGATATTTTATCGGAGTACCGAGGGGTTACCGGAACCCCCCGGGGGAATAGTGGGCTTTAGTGGGCCTTAGTGGAGAGAGAGGAGGGCCGCACAAGAGGTGGCGCGTGCCCCCTTGCCCAATCCGAATTGGACAAGGGGAGGGGGCGCGCCCCCCTTTCCCATTTCCTCTCCCTCTCCTTCCTATTCCCTCCGGTGGAAGAAAGGAAAGGGGGAGGGGCGAATCCTACTTGCACTAGGAGTCCAAGTAGGACTCCCCCCCTTGGCGCGCCCCTCCTTGGCCGGCCTCCTCCTCTCCCCTCCTTTATATACGTGGGAAGGGGAACACCCCAAAGAACAACAGACAATCTCTTAGCCGTGTGCGGTGGCCCTCTCCATAGTTTAACACTGTCGGTGCAGAACGACACCTATGGGATCACAAGAATGCCTACTACGGTTGGCGGGGCGCGGGGTCGTGAGAAGGGCGGATCTAACAGATAGCACATAGTTCGTTTATCCAGGTTCTGGCCGCGAGGATGCGTAAAACCCTACTCCTGCTTTGGTGGATTGTATATCTGTGTTCTTCAGCTAGCTATAGGGCGTGAGTAGCTCCAAAAAGCTGAATCCTTCTCCTGGTCGCCTCGGGCCTCCTTTTATAGAAAAAGGGGTTGCCATAGTGGTACACAGGAGGTGGAAAGGGAACAGTGATGCGAGGTTATCCCTCGCATTACATGACAAGGCGCCTTTAATGCGTCTTGCTTAGGTGTCCTTGCTTTATCGGGGACGGGTGAGAGATCTGTCTCGTCCGTCGCCGCTCCTTCTCGTGTCGACACGCGCCCTGGCCAGCGATGCCTGAGATGCCACGCAGGTAGGCAGCAGTGGTGGGTCTTCATGAAGATCTGCATGCCGCCACGCAGGTGCCTGCCCAGCTGGTTGGGTCAGCAGCTGCATGCGAACGGCGGTGGAGGTTTAGTTGGCGTGGGCCTGATGGTGGCCCTGTAGGTGTCCTCGGTAAGGGCCTTGCCGGGGCCCCGGCAAGGGTATTGCCGAGGCGCCTGCATTCATCTCCAGCAAGGCGCTTGCCGGGGGCCTTGTGGTCTTCCTCGGCTGGGATCCCGCCAAGGGTTGTCGTCTCCTTAGTGCGTATCTGATCTTGAATGTCTTCACGAAGATCTGCATGCCGCCACGGGTATGTCTCCCGAATCCTTGCCCTTTGGGGGCAGTGGACTCAAGGGTGATTTGCTCCTCTTGTTTTGCTCTGTTGATGGATCAACGGATGGCTGAGTTAGCTGAAGCACAAAGGTACCTGGTTCCACAAGTAGCTTGAGGGCAGCGCGTTTTGAAAGGTAATCGGCGATATCATTCTCCGCTCGGGGAATGTATTCTACCTGTATACCGTCAAAACGCTCTTCCAGCTTTCTCACTTCATCGATGTAGGCCTTCGTCAACGGGCTCTGGTAATCCTTGTTGACTTGCTTGACGACAAGTTGCGAGTCGCCTCTGACGACGAGTTTCTTTATTCCGAGGTCCGCCGCGATCCTAAGACTAGCAAGCAGCCCTTCGTACTCAGCCGTATTGTTTGTTGACACCTCCCTGGGGAAGTGCATCTGGATCACGTACTTGAGGTGCTCTCCGGTGGGAGCAACAAGCAGTACGCCAGCCCCGGCGCCCTGTAAGGAGAAAGCTCCATCAAAGTGCATGATCCAGTCGCAACTTGCCTCCTTGCCGGGGAGAGCAGTCTCTTGGGTTTCTTCGTCAGGCATCGTGGTCCATTCTACAACGAACTCCGCCAGGACTCAGCTTTGAATCGTCGAGGTACTCTCAAACTTGAGGCCAAAGCTGGACAGTTCCAGTGCCCACTCTACGATCCTTCCCATTGCGTCTGGATTGTGCAATATCCATCGCAGGGGGAGGCGAGTGACGATAGTGATTTCGTGCGCCTGGAAGTAGTGACGCAGCTTCCTCGAGGCCATAAGAAGGCCGAAGAGTAGTTTGTGCACACCGGAGTACCTTGATCTAGCCCCCTGCAGAAGGGAGCTAACAAAGTAGACCGGGTGCTGCATCATCTTCTTCCTTGGCGGCACTCCAACCGGCTGCGTCGTCTCGGCATCGGTGGCATTGGGCTCCGTCGCTTCTATTACCTCATCATCAATTTCTCTCTGTGCCACTAGTGCGGCGCTGACCACCTGGTTCGTTGCCGCCAGGTACAGCAGCAACGGTTGCTGTGGCCTAGGCGCAACTAGTATTAGCGCGGAGTTGATTGCAATGCTGCTTCGGCTTCTGGCGTCCACTCCATCGGGCCCGCCTTTTTCAAAATCTTGAAAAAGGGAAGGGCACGCTCGGCGGACTTGGAAATGAACCTGCTCATGGCGGCAACACAACCAGCAAGCCGACGCACATCCTTGACTCGCTTGGGCGCTTCAATATGCTCTATAGCTTTGATCTTGTCCGGATTGGCCTCTATCCCATGCTGTGACACAAAGAACCTGAGAAGCTTGCCAGACGGGACGCCGAAGATGCACTTCTCAGGGTTCAGCTTGAGATTGATCTTGCGTAGGTTTGCAAATGTTTCTTGTAAATCTGATATGAGGGTTGCCCTGTTCTTGGTTTTGACCACTATATCATCCATATAGGCTTCCATATTTCTATGGAGCTGGGGTTCAAAACCAATCTGGACCGCCCTTGCAAACATTGAACCAGCACTCTTCAACCCGAAAGGCATCGGTATAAAGCAATACGTGCCACATGGGGTGATGAATGCCGTTTTCTCTTCATCTTCCCTTGTCATGAAGATCTGGTGGTAGCCGGAGTAGGCATCGAGGAATGACAACAGATCACACCCAGCTGTGGAGTCAACAATCTG
This sequence comes from Triticum urartu, assembly GCF_003073215.2. NCBI lineage: Eukaryota > Viridiplantae > Streptophyta > Magnoliopsida > Poales > Poaceae > Triticum > Triticum urartu. The sequence goes on along the minus strand of NC_053027.1, from coordinate 199,017,561 downwards.
GTCAATGCGCGGCAACGGGAAGGGGGTCTTTGGGACAAGCCTTATTAATATCTGTGTAATCAATACACAGCCTCCACTTCCCATTTGCCTTGCGCACTACCACCGGATTGGCCAACCACGTTGGATGGAGCACTCCTCTTACCAAACCCGCTGCTTCCAGTTTCCGGATCTCCTCTGTGATGAACTCTTGTCGTTCCAAAGCTTGCTTTCTGACGTTCTGCCTGACGGGCCGCGTATCAGGACCCCGATTCCAGGTCACATCGATCTAGCCGGTAACACCTCATATCACATTGCGGCCTCACGCACGGTATCCCACGGGTGTCGCCTTACCATGGCCCGGGACCATTTGCACCTTTTGGCCCGCGTATATGATAGTGTCGCTAGCATCCATATGACAGAGAACCCGGGCCGACATGGCTAGTCGTGAACCCAAAGCGGCACAGACCTATGGAGACAGGCATACATGAATCACATCGAACATGTCGGTCATCAGCGAGTGAATCCGGGCTGTAACACTGGGCTAACAGGACTCCGAGGAACCCGGGCTGTAGAAGGCTAGGCAGGACTCCGGATGTCACCGCGTGACATTTCCCCGAAGGGACAGACATAGGAACGAAGTGAAACACATGCCGGCCAGTCAAGTATCTAGAGCAGTAATGCTGGGCTAGCAGGACTCCAGTGAACGGGGCTGTAGCGGACTACTATCGCTCAGGAAGCACTAGACTACATTTCCCCATATGAGAGGCTGCCAAGGATAAACAACTAGATTGTCGGATCCCGCTCATACCGAGCATTTCAATCTTACACACAATATGCCCGATATGAGTGCATACAACATGGCATCACAACAAAACTCTACAACTCAAGTACTTTATTTAAAGGCTCCAGAGAGCCATACATAACATGTTCATACAGGTAGGGGTCACACGACCCGACACTCAAGTCATACAATCATACAAGCACATGCGGAAGCAACTAGTCTGAGTACAGACACTAGAAAGAAAGAAGGCTTCTCGAAGCCCGTCTATCTACATAGGGCCCTCCATGGCCAGGATCACCACCTGGGTGGCTAGTCACTCGTCGACATCAAGGTGTAAGTAGAACCCATCGGAGGGGGCGGTGTTGTCGTCTGAAAACAGTAATTAAGCAAACATGAGTACAAAGGTACTCAGCAAGTCTTACAACAGAACCTACTATACATGCTCATCCTCAAGAAGGTGGTGGAGTTATTGCAGCAAGCCAGCTTTGACTCTTGGCTAAGCTATCCTACGAGACTCCACTAGTAAAATAGTTTTCACACACGAGTCCACTAATCACCAACAGAATACTCCACCGGGGATCCTCCCTCGTCTTCCTACGGGAGGGCCATCCTTGGTACTCACACTTATCTTGAGTCTTTTAGTAGTATCCATTAACTTGTCTATGAACTGTATAGGCAACCAAGTAGTCCTTTACCGCGGACACGGCTATTCGAATAGTTTTATACCCTGCAGGGGTGTAGTTCATCACACATGTTTCCACCACTTAGCGTCTGCAAACGACATGTGCTCGGCAGACTTCAAGCGAAAACCGACGTGGGTGTAGACCAGGACCTGACTAACCGCACAAGCCTCTAGTCCAGGTTTATCGCCTATTCAGGTTCCATCCGCAAGGAACTCCGGCCGGGGTGTCCTCAACGGCCCCAAACGATGTGTACAGGGTCCCGAGACGCCAAACGGGCGCCCGGCATACCCGGGCACAGTGTATCTACCGCATCATAGCCCACCCCTAGGGTCAGCGCTATGCATGGCCGCCAACACATAACCTACAAACACCAGAAACTAGTTGCAACTCCTGGACAGAGGGCGAGAGGGGTCAGTAAGTCGAGCGGGGTCATATTTCAGGGCCCAATGTGTGGTAGTAGCTGAATCTTAAATCACGCATACAGATCTCAGTTCCTGATGTAGTGGTAGTAGGGTACTGCCCTTTAGACGGATACTCGGGGTTATCCTCGGAGGCAGAACCTACCACGAAAGACACACCGAACATAATCAACACATGACAATATGCAACAATATGATGCATGCTATGACATGGAAAAATGAATGTGTCTTGGCCTAATGGAAGCTAAAACAGAAAGGAATGAACCCATTTGAACCAAAGATTCAAATGATAGTTCATTTAACTTAGCCTTATTAGTGCATTATCTTATTTTGCTTAAACAGCAAGGTTATCTTGTTTTGTCATGCATGAAACCATTACAGATGGATAGATTGACTTTTTTGATCATTTTTCATATATAAATCTTTGCATTTGGAGTTATGGTTGCTTTTCTATGATTTTTAGAAGTTTTGGCTATTTTCTGGAATTTCCTATTAAAGAATAAATCCAGTAATTGAATTAATGCGTCAGCATGACATAGGTGTGACGTCAGCGGGTCAACTGGGTCGGCCAGGTCAAACCTGACTGGTGGGCCCTGTCTGTCAGTGACTCAGCTAACTAACAGGATTAAATTAACACTAACTAACTGTTAGTGGGGCCTGGGCCCACATGTCAGTGACTAAACTCATTAAAATTAGTTAGTATTAATCCTAAACTAATTAACAGGCCGGCCCCACCTGTCATAGACTCAGGGGGGAAGTCAACCTGGGCCCACACAGGGTCAAACAGGGTCAAACTCGCCGGCGTTTAGCCACCGGCGAGGCCAGACGCGGCGGAGCAGCGTGGGTTTTACACTCCGGCGACCAAAAGGACGGCGGAGACCATCTACGTGATGCGGGGAGTGAGCCGCGTCGAGTGGTGGCAGTGGGTGGAGCTGGGGTGGCCGGAAACGACGCCGGCGACGAGTTTGGCGGCGGCCGGAGCTCGGGTGAGGTCGAACTAGTCGCTAGGGGGCACGGAGAGGCGTGTGGTTTAGTGCGTTGAGCTCCTGGGGGTGCGGTAGGGCTAGTGGACCGGGTGGCGCGGCCATTGGGTGGCCGGAGCCTCTTGGGCAACGAGCTCCGCGGCGGCGCGTGCGGGTGAACTACGTGCAGTCGCTACGGGGCTCGAGAGAGGGAACGGAGAGGTTGGGGAGGTGGCTGAGCTCACGGGGGTCACGTCAAGGCAGTCGGCGAGGTCGGGGACGGCGAAGGGGATCTCCGGTGGCCGGAGTTGAAGACGAGCTCGGTGCAGCGTCTCCGGGGCGAGCGAGCGTTCGGGGATGGGTCGGGGCGAAGTAGTGGACGACGGCGGAGCTCGTGGACACGATGGCGCGGCGCGAGGACGACGGAGGGCGCGGCTACGACAACGGTGGGGCGACAGGGGCGTCGTCCATGGTTGGGAACGGCGAGGGAGAGAGGCAGGGGGAATGGCGTGTCCAGGGCTTCGATGCGCGACGTGGAGGCATCCAGGCGTCCAGGGGCGCGGGCGGCAAGCAGGTAGCGCCGTGGCGAGCTCAGGCACACCGGCGTCACCTCCCTGCCTGCCTGGCGGGGAAGAAGCAGCTGGCTGGCGTGGGCTAGCATAGTGCTGGGCCGCCAGGTGGGCCGGCTGGTGGGCTAGGTGGGCTGCGCCAGGTAAGTTCCTCTCTCTCTCTTTTTCTGTTTTTTTATTTATTCTATTATTTATGTATCTTCAGGGCTTTATTAAAAATGCCAGGGCATTTCCAAAAATCATAAAATTAATCATGGCTACTGCTTAGAATATATCCAACAGCGAACATTTTAGTTTATGATTATTTGAGCATTTAAAATATTTTATAGCATTTAAATGCCCAAATGCAAATACTATAAGAATTAATCCAATGACCTTAAGATGTCCTAGAAAAATGTGCACCATTTTTGTCAAAGGTTTTAACCCAAAACAAAAAGGGTGGGCTTTTTAGAAGGGCATTTCAGGTTCATTGAAAAAGTTTTTAGTAAACCCTAGTTGTTCCAGGGGGGTGCTGGGGGTTCTATCATCCCCATTTCAGTTTTCCGGGAATTTAAGCATGATGCACATGTTCAACCAATCCTAATGCATGACTAACACAGGGATGTGACATTGCGCATAAGGACAGACAGCAAGGTGGTGCTCAATCACCTTCCTGGGAACGCCGGGGATGTCGGATGCTTGCCAGGAAAACACATCGACATTCGCCCGCAGGAAGGTGACGAGCGTGTCTTCCTATTTGTCGTCAAGGGTGGAGATTATGGTAAAAGCTCCTCCCGTGCCGTCCTCCTTGACAGAAACCTTCTTGGTTCCCGGCGGTGTGGCCCTGGACTTCTTGTTTCTGTCGGCGGAGCTCTCTGGCACGTCCTTGACGGGAGCGCTACACTCCGAAGAGGTGCGCTTGCCGGAGTAGGTGCCTGAGGTCTCACCGGTCTTCTTCTTTTTCCTTCCCGGGGCTCCAACGGCAGGAGCAAGCACCTTAGCAGTGGCGGCTGCTGCAACTGCTTGTTGGTAGAGTTGGTCAGCGCAAATTAGCGCATCCTTCTTGTCTGATGGGACGGTGATGATCGTCACAGGCCCCGGCATCTTCAGGGTGTTGTAGGCGTAATGTGACGCCGCCATGAACTTGGCCAGTGCTGGGCGGCTAAGGATCCCATTGTAAGGCAAGGGGATCTTGGCAACGTCGAACACAATCCTTTCTGTCCTGTAGTTCAGATCATTCCCAAAAGTCACGAGCAACGTGATCTTTACCTTTGGTTGACTTCTTCCTAGGTTGACCCCCTGAAACGTGCCCGTCTCTTCGAGGTCTTCATCAGGAATCTGCAATTTCTCGATCACGGCAGGCGAGATTAAGTTCAGACCGGCCCCGCCATCGACTAGCATCTTTGTCACCTTGAGGTTGCGTATTGTTGGTGAAACCAACAATGGCAAGCACCCGTCTGCAATAGTGCGATCAGGGTGATCCTCAGCGTCAAAAATGATAGGTGTGCTAGACCACTTCGGTGGCCTTTGGGCATCAAACGACGGTTCCACCGCTGTAACCTCACGCGCCCACTGTTTAAGCTGGCGGTGGGAGGTATGCAGCGAGGCGCCGCCATCGACGCACATGGCCTCTGTAGCTTTCTGAAATTCTTGGTCACCAGACTCATCGTCCTCTTCGTGATCATTGTCTTCTGGCTTTTTGTCACGGCCCCGGGCGGGCCTCTCCTGCTGTTTATCTTTGCCGTGATGGCCCGCCTGGCCGTCACGCCTCTTGCCGGACCCCTCAGCACCGTCCTGGCCTTTCTCCTTGTCCCGCCTCTCATATTCAGCCCTCTGCTTCTCAGCAAGGAGCTCAACCTGTCGGCAGTTCTGGAGATCATGGCCTTTGGTGCGATGGATCTTGCAGTATTGCTTGTCGGAGTTCCCTGGCTTCTCGGCAGCCGCCAAGGCCCGGCAGGCGACACATCCGGCAATTTCCTTGTCAGGGTCATCTGCCTTGGTTTTCTTGGCGGAGCCGGAGTCGCCAGATGCCTCGACGGCAAGCACAGCTTTACCTTTGCGCTTCCTGTTGCGGCGCCGGCCTTTCTTCACCGGAGCGGCAGTATCCTCATCTGAGGAGTCGGTTTCCACACCGGCATCTTCGCCGGGGTACTTCCTTCCCTCTTCAGCTCGGGCACATTTGTCAGCAAGAACATAGAGTTCTGCCACATCTTTTACCTTGTTCATTGCTAGTTCTTTGCGCATCTTGCGGTTACGCACGTTCTGATGGAACGCGCTGATGATGGCGGCAGGGTGAACATCAGGGATATTGTACTGTACCCGGCTGAACCTCTGTATATACTTGCGCAGACTCTCGCCTCCCATCTGGGGAATGACATGCAGGTCGCTTGCTTGGCCGTGGGCTTGGTGACCCCCAGTAAAGGCGCCCACAAACTCATGGCACAAATCTGACCAGGAGGAAATAGAGTCTACTGGCAAGTGCATCAACCACGACATGGCGTTAGGTTTAAGAGCCTATGGAAAGTAATTCGCAAGCACCTTATCGTCGCGGGCTCCGGCAACTTGCATCGCGATGGTGTAGATGCTGAGGAACTCAGACGGGTGAGTCTTGCCGCTGTACTTTTCGCCAACGTCAGGTTTGAAGGTGCGGTGAGTGGGCCACTGGAACTGCCGCAGCTCACGGGTAAAAGCCGGACAGCCTATGTCATAAGGTAGGCCTCCAGGGCTCTCCGGGGCTGGGTGGTTCACAGCAGGCCCTGCTCGCCTGTCTGACTGGTGGCGTGCTCCGCGCCGGCGCTCGATAGTGGTTCGAGCATCTTCATGGGCTCGTTCCCGAAGAACTTGGTGCTGGTCACAGTGGGTCCGCGGGTCAGACGATGCTATGGAGATGGCGTCGCCCATGACATCGCGACGAGCCGGCGTCCGCGGTACTGGATGGGGAAGAGGTGAATGCACCGTAGTCGCGGCGCCGCCGGCTTTTCCGCCACTGGTCCGCGGGACTCCATCGGAGCGTCGACCCGGGGGCCCCACCGGACTTGGTTCGTCTTTGTTGGCCACCGCAACAAGGCTTCGGATAGTGGCTCTCCATTCGTTGAGTTTCCTCATGGTGGGAGGAAAGTCGAGGAGCAACTGCGCGCGCGCCAGGGCCTCTGCTGGCGTCGGTGGCAGCGAAACCTGCACGGATCGCGAGACGCTTCGACTTCTGACCATGTCAGAAGGAGCTCTATCACGACCCCACGGTCGCATGCCGTTTTCACTAGCGCCTCGGCAAGTGGGCAGGTCTTCTACGTCCCGGGAGTGGCGCTCGGGGCTCTTCCCGCGGCGATGCCCGGGATCTTCGGCGTGATTACGCCGTTCGTCGCGCGCTGCCTGGGAGGAGCGCGCTGTTGATGCCGGCGTGGGAGTCTTGGAGGCCCTCGTGTCGCCTTCGGGCGGGGCGGCGATGACCTTGGAAGGCCCCACTCCACCCGCAAAGGACTTGGCTCCACCTTTGGATTTGGCGACGTGTGGCCCGTTACCAGGCGCACAAACATCGCCGCCTCCCAAACTCTGGCTGCTGGATGGTGTTGGTGTTCACGAGCAGCCCCCGGGTCCTCTCTGTGAATGGTCCGCTGCTCGCCCGCGTCGGGACGGGCTGTCCGGCTTCCGACTGGCCAACCGCCACCGTCATCTTCTTCTTGGGTGCTAAGATGATGAAGAAGCGCCGAACTAACTGCTAAAGCCGATTCTCACAACTGCGTCCCCTACCTGGCGCGCCAGAGATGTCGGTGCAGAACGACACCTATGGGATCACAAGAATCCCTACTACGGTTGGCAGGGCACGGGGTCATGACAAGAGCGGATCTAACAGATAGCACACAGTTCGTTTATCCAGGTTCGGGCCGCGAGGATGCGTAAAACCCTACTCCTGCTTTGGTGGATTGTATATCTGTGTTCTTCAGCTAGCTATAGGGCGTGAGTAGCTCCAAAAAGCCGAATCCTTCTCCTGGTCGCCTCGGGCCTCCTTTTATAGAAAAAGGGGTTGCCACAGTGGCACACAGGAGGTGGAAAGGGAACATTGATGCGAGGTTATCCCTCGCATTACATGACAAGGCGCCTTTCATGCGTCTTGCTTATATGTCCTTGCTTTATCGGGGACGGGGGAGAGATCTGTCTTGTCCGTCGCCGCTCCTTCTCGTGTCAACACGCGCCCTAGCCAGCGATGCCTGAGATGCCATGCAGGTAGGCAGGCAGCTGAGGTGGCGCAGTGGTGGGTCTTCACGAAGATCTGCATGCCGCCACGCAGGTGCCGGCCCAGCTGGTTGGGTCGGCAGCTGCATGAGAACGGCGTTGGAGGTTTAGTCGGCGTGGGCCTGATGGTGGCCCTGCAGGTGTCGTCGGTAAGGGCCTTGCCGGGGGCCCGGCAAGGGTCTTGCCGAGGCGCCTGCTGTCATCCCCGGCAAGGCGCTTGCCAGGGGCCTTGTGGTCTTCCTCGGCTGGGATCCCGCCAAGGGTTGTCGTCTCCTTAGTGCGTATCTGATCTTGAATGTCTTCCCGAAGATCTGCATGCCGCCACGGGTATGTCTCCCGAATCCTTTCCCTTTGGGGGTAGTGGACTCAAGGGTGATTTGCTCCGTAGGCGCGGGATGAGTCGCCACGGCAAGGGTCTTGTCGGGGCTGCTAGAACTGTCTCCCGGCAAGGATCTTGCCGGGGGAGTCCGCTTCGTCCCCTTTGCTCTTCGTGGTCTTGGCCTTGGCGTCGTAGTTCTAGTTCTCCTGAGCTTCGGTCTTACCCTAGCTCACCTCCCTTGCCTTGCTTGGTGTGGTGGTGCCCGTGGCTCAGACTGCCCGTGCACAGTTATAGGGGTACAAAAAGTGTACCCCTCTTTTTGTACACCGACAAACACCTCGGTCACATCGTCGTAGTGCTTAGGTGAAGCCCTACGCCGGTTACTTCATCATCACCGTCGCCGCGGCGTCGTGCTGTTGGAACCCTCTCTCAACCCTCTACTGGATCAAGAGCTCGAGGAACGTCATCTAGCTAAACGTGTGCTGAACACGGAGGTGCCATACGTTCGGTACTTGGATCGGTTGGATCATGAAGACGTTCGACTACATCAACCGCGTTACTCTAATGCTTTCGCTTTCGGTCTACAAGGGTACGTGCACACACTCTCCCCTTCTCATTGCTATGCATCTCCTAGTCATATCTTGCGTGATCGTAGGAAATTTTTTGAATTGCTATGTTCCCCAACAATGCCTTGTTCCTTGTCTATGCTCACTTCCACTTGTTGTGAGTTTCTATTGATTTTGGGGGAGTGATGATCCTATTTGGTGCAAGTTGTATCCAAATACAAAACTAAATAATGCACAAATCATGGGGAGCTTCTCTAGTTTCTTTAAAATAATCCTTCTCCCATATCATAATATATTTTAGTCATGTGGCTCGTAGGATCATTTGATTGCTTGTGTCAATTGGTATCATTTGTTTGCTTTCTTCACTCCTTTGTATGTCTTTGTGCCATATCATCCGCTTGTAATCTTTGTATCCTCAATATAGTTTGTCTTCCTCCAACTAGTTACCATTGGATATGTGTATGGCATTCCACTCATATTTTGAGAAATACACACTTTTTGGAGGAACCAATATTATATTGGCCTTCTAAGGTTTTCGCCCATTTTTGGCAATCGATGCCAATGGGGGAGAAGTTTCAAGAGAGTTTTGAGAGTTTTGTTGAATATTTTGGATTTGTTCTAAAGAATTTGTATCTCATGCCCATACATTATTGGTTGTTTCTTTGCATTGTTGTGCCTAATTCCTTATATAAACTCTCTTGAAATTGATTGTCATCAATTACCAAAATGGGGGAGATTGAACGAGCATGGTGTCCCCATGTGTGGTTTTGGTAACTGATGACATTCTCTATGGACTAATGGTTTCCTTGGGTTATATTCGTAGGATTTTATCCATATGAATATCTTGAAGTCCATTTGTTGGTTTCAATGAGTTTATGTGTTGACCAAGGTGCTATTCAAGGAATTATCCAAAATTGGTCATAGAGAAGACATGATACAAGGTTGATCAAGACTAAGTCAAAGACTGAATCAAGTTTATCAACACACAAAGCGTACAAGATGTACCAAGAGGGATCAAGTGATCCCATGGTATGGTAAACATTGTCCATTACGGTTTGTGTGCTAACCCATGGTCTACATGATAGTTCTATGCGGGGTTAGTTATGTTTCCATGGGTTTGCATCAAGAGGAAGCTCTCATACCCCCACTATCCCAAAATAAGTGTTTCAACCTTAGTACAACTTTGTACTAAAGTTAGTACAAAGTTAAGACACTTATTTTGGGACGGAGGGAGTACAACCCATCGAGGATGACATAAAGTGATGATCATCGTCAAGTTTGCATGTGCAATTTCGTGTGGAGCATCACGAAGAGATCACATGCTTGAATCTTGCCATACATTGTGGTGACAATGGACTTGTGAAGATGTGTCGAAGAGTGGCTCACCCATAGTGGAGTATGGAGGAGCGGTCAACTTGTCTTATCGAGCCAACACAATCAAGAAAGTCGGTCCAACTTGAGGATGTCAAGATTGTCATCATCTAGCTCAAGTGGACTATGTACAAGGCAAATGTTTTCCCTTGATAGGTTTTTCTGTTTTACCAGTCTCATGGTGATAGTTGGGAGACCAGGTTATAGGATCGATTGTCGTACTATCAAGGGGGCTCTCAAGTGAGTAGCTTGATCATATCGTTCATAGAGAGATCAAACCATTGCATCATTGCATCATCTTTCTTGGTTCTTGTTTGTTATTTCTCTTTGTGAGTTTCAGAGATTATGTTCTTCTTCAGGACAAGCTCGATTTTATCGAAACAAAGTTCATATGCATATTCTATGATGTTTTTGATGTTGGGGTTTATGCCGGTTCTTCTCTGATGGAGATTTCACACCTATGTATCATAGGCATACTCTTTCTACCACTTCTATCCAGCAAGCTTGAGTTTGCTGATTTCGGAGTCCGTTTCAGGAGTTATAGCAGTTTCAGTTTTGGAGCTTCCTTCTGTTTTGCTTGGATAGCTTTTCAGTTCTAACAAATAGTACTGCTCCCCCGAGCGGGTGTGCGGTACTTCTGCTTCCTTCTACTGCAACCACTTCTGCTTACTTTTATGCTTTTGTTGCCCAAACTACTCGAGCGGTAGTAGAGCGGTAGTACTGCTCCCCTGAGCAGTCTGGCAGAACTATTGCTCTTGTTTTTCGGTCTCGTTGGGCTGGTTTGACCGTGCTAATATAAGCGGTAGTACCGCTTGAGCATGACTTGTGGGGGCATAACGGTTGGATTCACGCGGGGGGGGGGGGGGGGGGGCTATTTAAGGGGGCCCTCTTCCCCAATGGTTAATATCCTTCAAGCTCGTGTTCTTCCCCCATTGTTGACCTTCTTCGAGCTTGCTATCTCTCAATCCCTCCAATGATTGTTGCTAGTTCTTGATGGAAAAGAGAGAGGAGATCTAGATCTACATTTCCACCAATCACATTATCCTCTAAGTGAGAGGAACCCCCTGGATTTAGATCTTAGAGTTCTTATTGTTCTCCTTGTTCTTCCTCTCATATTCCTCCATAGCTTTTGTTGTTGTGATGGGATTTGGGAGTGAGGGACTTGACCACTTGGCGTGTTCTTGCCATTTCATTATTTGTATCGGTTTGAGTTCTCCATGATGATACGTGGACGAGAGAGTTGAAAAGCTTATTACTCTTGGGTGTTTATGCACCCTAGAGCTTGTGTCTCTTGGGTGTTTGGGTGCCCTAGACGGTTGGTGGTATCGCAGAGCTCAATCATTGTGATGGAAAGCTTCGGGACAAGTGTCGGTGTCTCCAATTAAGTTGTGGAGATTGCCCCGAGCAATTTGTACGGGTTCCGGTGACCGCCCCCAAGGGTTGCCAAAGTGTGCGGGTTCGGTGACTGCCCCAAGGGTTTCCATTTGTATGGGTTCGGTGACCGCCCTCAAGGGTCCCTTAGTGAAATCACGACATCTTGCACTGTGTGAGGGAGTGATACGTCTCCAACGTATCAATAATTTTTGATTGTTACATGCTATTATATTATCTGTTTGGGATGTTTAATGGGCTTTAATCTACCTTTTTATATTATTTTTGGGACTAACCTACTAACCAAAGGCCCAGTGCAAATTGCTGTTTCTGCCTATTTCAGTGTTCCGCAGAAAAGGAATATCAAACGGAATCCAAACGGAATGAAACCTTCGGGAGAGCTATTTTTGAAACAAACGTGATCCAGGAGACTTGGAGTGGCCATCAAGAAAGAAGCGAGGAGGCCACGAGGCAGGGAGGCGCACCCCCACCCTCATGGGCCCCTCATAGCTCCACCGACATACTTCTTCCTCCTATATAGACCCATATACCCCGAAAACATCCAGGAGCACCACGAAACCCAATTTCCACTGCCGCAACCTTCTGTACCCGTGAGATCCCATCTTGGGGCCTTTTCCAGCGCTCCGCCAGAGGGGGAATCGATCATGGAGGGCTTCTACATCAACACCATAGCCTCTCCAATGATGTGTGAGTAGTTTACCACGGACCTTCGGGTCCATAGTTATTAGCTAGATGACTTCTTCTCTCTCTTTGGATCTCAATACAAAGTTCTCCTCGATTATCTTGGAGATCTATTCGATGTAATTCTTTTTGCGGTGTGTTTGTCGAGATCTGATGAATTGTGGGTTTATGATCAAGATTATCTATGAAAAATATTTGATTCTTCTCTGAAATATTTTATGCATGATTTAAATATCTTTGCAAGTCTCTTCGAATTATCAGTTTGGTTTGGCCAACTAGATTGATCATTCTTGCAATGGGAGAAGTGCTTAGCTTTGGGTTCAATCTTGCGGTGTCCTTTGCAAGTGCCAGCAGGGGCAGCAAGGCACGTATTGTTGTTTCCATCAAGGATAAAAATATGGTTTTTATATCATATTGCTTGAGTTTATCCCTCTATATCATGCCATCTTGCCTAATGCGTTACTCTATTCTTATGAACTTAATACTCTAGATGCATGCTGGATAGAGGTCGATGTGTGGAGTAATAGTAGTAGATGCAGAATCGTTTTGGTCTACTTGTCACGGACGTGATGCCTATATACATGATCATCCCTATATATTCTCATAACTATTCACTTTTGTATCAATTGCTCGACAGTAATTTGTTCACCCACCATAGAAATTGCTATCTTGAGAGAAGCCACTAGTGAAACCTATGGCCTCGGGGTCTATCTTCCGTCATATTATTTTCCTATCAATTTGCTATTTCTATTTTTCAATCTTTATTTTCCAATCTATACAACAAAAATACCAAAAATAGTTATCTTATTATCTCTATCAGATCTCACTCTCGTAAGTGAGCGTGAAGGGATTGACAACCCCTTTATCGCGTTGGTTGCGAGGTTCTTGTTTGTTTGTGCAGGTACTAGGTGACTTGTGTGCTATCTCCTACTGGATTGATACCTTGGTTCTCAAAACTGAAGGAAATACTTACGCTACTGTGCTGCATCACCCTTTCCTCTTCAAGGAAAAACCAACACAAGCTCAAGAGGTGGCAAGAAGGATTTCTGGCGCCGTTGCCAGGGAGGTTGCATCAAGTCAAGACATACCAAGTACCCATCACAAACTCTTATCCCACGCATTACATTATTTGCCATTTTCCTCTTGTTTTCCTCTCCCCCACTTCACCCTTGCCGTTTTATTCGCCCTCTTCTCCGCTCGCCTCTTTTTCGTTTGCCACTTTTTTCTTACCTCTTGCTTGCTTGTATGTTGGATTGTTTGTCACGATAGCTCAGTATAATACTAAATTGTGTGACTTTTCCAATACCAACAATAATGAGTTTATTAGCACTCTGATTGCTCCTCTTACCGATGCTGAATCTTCTGAAATTAATACTGTTTTGCTAAATCTTGTCATGAAAGATCTGTTTTCTGGCCTTCCTAGTGAAGATGCCTCTACCCATCTAAACAACTTTGTTGATTTGTGTGATATACAAAAGAAGAAAAATGTGGATAATGATATTGTTAAATTGAAGCTATTTCCATTTTCGCTTAGAGATCATGCTAAAACTTGATTTTCGTCTTTGCCTAAAAATAGTATTGATTCATGGAATAAGTGCAAAGATGCTTTTATCTCTAAGTATTTTCCTCCCGCTAAGATCATCTCTCTTAGAAATAATATCACGAGTTTTAAGCAACTTGATCATGAGCATGTTGCACAAGCTTGGGAGAGGATGAAATTAATGATACGTAATTGCCCTACACATGGTTTGAATTTGTGGATGATCATACAAAATTTTTATGCTGGATTGAATTTTGCTTCTAGAAATCTTTTAGATTCGGCCACAGGAGGCACTTTTATGGAAATTACTTTAGGAGAAGCTACTAAACTCCTAGATAATATTATGGTTAATTATTCTCAATGGCACACCGAAAGATCTACTAGTACAAAGGTTCATGCTATAGAAGAAATTAATGTTTTGAGTGGAAAGATGGATGAACTTATGAAATTGTTTGCTAGTAAGAGTGTTTCTTTCGATCCTAATGATATGCCTTTGTCTACCTTGATTGAGAATAATAATGAATCTATGGATGTGAATTTTGTTGGTGGGAAATTTTTTGGTAACAACACGTATAGAGGAAACTTTAATCCTAGGACGTTTCCTAGTAATTCCTCCAATAATTATGGTAATCCCTACAACAACTCTTATGGAAATTTTAATAAGATGCCCTCTAATTTTTAGATTAGTGTTAAAGAATTTATGATTTCGCAAAATAATTTCAATGCTTTGCTTGAAGAAAAATTGCCTAAGGTTGATGAGTTGGCTAGGAACATGGATAGAATTTCTCTTGATGTTGATTCTTTGAAACTTAGATCTATTCCACCTAAGCATGATATCGACGAGTCTCTCAAAGCCATGATAATTTCCATTGATGAGTCCAAAGAAAGAACGGCTAGGATGCATGCAAAAAAAAGATTGCTTTATAAAAGCGTGTTCTTCTAGTTTCCATGATAGTAAGGATGAAGATCTAAAAGTGATTGATGTGTCTCCTATTAAATCTTTGTTTTGCAATATGAATCTTGATAATGATGGGACTGGAGATGAGTCAACTTTAGCTAAAAGGCGTCCCAATGATTCGGAGTTTTTAGATCTTGATGCAAAAATTGGTAAAAGTGGGATTGATGAGGTCAAAACTTTACATAGCAATAAACCCACTATTTTGTATTTCAAGGAATTTAATTATGAGAATTTCTCTTTGATGTGTCCCCTATTAAATCTTTGTTTTGCAATATTAATCTTGATAATAATGGGACTGAATATAATCCACCTTTACCTAGAAGGCGTTCTAAAAAATTCGGAGAATTTAGATCTTGATGGTGAAATTGATAAAAGTGGGATTAAAAGAAATAAAACCTTAGATGATGCTAAACCCACTATATTGGATTTCAAGGAATTTAATTATGAAAATTTCTATTTAATTGATTGTATTTCCTTGTTGCAATCCGTGCTAAATTCTCCTCATGCTTATTGTCAAAATAAAGCTTTTACCAAACATATCGTTGATGCTTTAATGAAATCTTATGAAGAAAAGCTTGAATTAGAAGTTTCTATCCCTAGAAAAACTTTATGATGAGTGGGAACCTACTATTAAAATTAAAATTAAAAATCATGAATGCTATCCTTTATGTGATTTGGGTGCTAGTGTTTCCACAATTCCAAAAACTTTGTGTGATGTGTTAGGTTCTCGTGAATTTCATGATTGTTCTTTAAATTTGCACCTAGCGGATTCCACTATTAAGAAACCTATGGGAAGGATTAATGATGTTCTTATTGTTGCAAATAGGAATTATGTGACCGTAGATTTCATTGTTCTTGATATAGATTGCAATCCTACATGTCCCATTATTCTTGGTAGACCTTTCCTTACAACGGTTGGTGCAATTATTGATATGAAAGAAGGGAATATTAGATTCCAATTTCCGTTAAGGAAGGGCATGGAACACTTTCCTAGAAAGAAAATTAAATTACCTTATGAATCTATTATGAGGGCCACTTATGGATTGCATACCAAAGATGACAATACCTAGATCTATTCTTCCTTTTATGCCTAGCTAGGGGCATTAAACGATAGCGCTTGTTGGGAGGCAACCCAATTTTATTTTTGTTTCTTGCTTTTTGGTTCTGTTTAGTAATAAATAATTCAGCTGGCCTCTGTTTAGAAGTGGTTTTATGCTTTTAATTAGTGTTTGTGCCAAGTAGAACCTTTAGGAAGACTTGGGGAAAGTCTTTGCGATCTTGCTGTAAAAAACAGAAACTTTAGCGCTCAGGAGATTTGCTGCCATTTTTTTCTGGAGAGTGCTATTTAGTTAATTATATTTGAAGATGATTAATAGATAAATTCCTCACGTCTAGAAATTTATTTTAGAATTTTTGGGGTTCCATAAGTATTCGAAACCTACAGATTACTACAGACTGTTCTGTTTTTGAGAGATTCTGTTTTTTGTGTGTTGTTTGCTTATTTTGATGAATCTATGGCTAGTATCAGGGGGTATGAACCATAGAGAAGTTGGAATACAGTAGGTTTAACAGCAACATAAATAAATAATGATTTCATTATAGTACCTTGAAGTGGTGGTTTGTTTTCTTATACTAACAGAGCTCATGAGATTTTCTGTTGAAGTTTTGTGTTGTGAAGTTTTCAAGTTTTGGGTAAAGATTTGATGGATTTTGGAACAAGAAGTGGAAAGAGCCTAAGCTTGGGGATGCCCAAGGCACCCCAAGGTAAAATTCAAGGACAACCAAAATCCTTAGCTTGGGGA
This sequence comes from Triticum urartu, assembly GCF_003073215.2. NCBI lineage: Eukaryota > Viridiplantae > Streptophyta > Magnoliopsida > Poales > Poaceae > Triticum > Triticum urartu. Next base: position 199,001,330 of record NC_053027.1, on the reverse strand, counting down.
TGCCCCGGAAGGCATCCCCTCTTTCGTCTTCGTCCATCGGTAACTTTACTTGAGGCTATATGTTTATTCACCACATGATATGTGTTTTTCTTGGAGCGTCTAGTATGATTTGAGTCTTTGATTTTTAGTTTACCACAATCATCCTTGCTTTACACACCTTCTGGGAGAGACACACATGAATCAAAATTTATTAAAATACTCTATGTGCTTCACTTATATCTTTTGAGCTAGATAATTTTGCTCTAGTGCTTCACTTATATCTTTTTAGAGCACGGTGGTGGTTTTATCTCTACCTAATATTAAAGGAGGGATTGTTTCTCCACTTTTTGTGTTCCAATTAGAGATTTTTGGTCTGTCGTTCGTTTTCATACCTTTTTGCGTTGTACGTAAAAAAATTGCGTTTCGTTTTGACTAAAAATACAAATTGTGTTACCTGGGGACCGAACTCGGACGGCTGAGTTTGAGGCCGCACACACATACCACTCGGCCTAGATAGCTTACCATTGAAAGAGGAAAGAAAACCTTTTATATTTTTCCCCGAAGCTTGGGCCAGGCGGCCACATTAGCTAGATCATCTGTTGATTGGGCCGAGCTGGGCCTGATCTATGCCCCCTGCCCTTTAATGGTAGAGATGCGGGTCTGTATTTATTATTTTTATGTAAGAGATGCGGGTCTCTAGGAAAACAAAGGAATGAAAATCCTGCAAATGAAAGAAATAAAGAACAAAAGAGAAAGGAAAGGAGAGGCTAATTTGGCCATGGAAAGGGAGGCTAATTGCATGAGAAATAATAAGACGAAAAGAGAAAGGAAAGAGAGGCCAATTCGGTAGAAGGAAAGAGAGGCTAATTGCAAGGGAAATAAAAAGAAGGAAAGAGAAATAAAGAAAGGAAAGAGAAGCTAATTGCACGAGAAATAAAGAAAGGAAATAGAGGCTAATTAAATGAAGGAAAGGGTGGCTAATTACATTCACGCATGTTCCCTGATCAATGAATGAAAAAAATAGTAGGGGTAGTAGAGATATAAGAGGACCACACTAATTCAAACTAGTCTTTCTGGGTTCTCAAGAGAAATAAAAAGAGACTATATAACATCTGAAGTTTTACGCATGATGCCGTTGATAAATGAATAAAAAAATAGCAGAGATATAAGAGATTGTCTAATCATGTGTTAAAAAAGGATACTTTAATTGTGGCATCGAGAGATCGGTGGCACACAATTAAAAATAAGGACATATTAATTGTGAGACCGAGAGATCATTTAAAATCGGCAGTGAGAACTAACGAAAGCTAGTTTCATGTGTGAGACACATTATAACTGTGGGATTTGAGAGACCCATGTAAATCAAACATGCATAAGTGGCGAGCCCTAAAACCGAATTAGTGAGCTCGAAAAATAACCAGATTCATGTGGGGGACACATTATAATTGTGGGATTTGAGAGAGACCCAATTAAATCGGACATGCATCAGCGGTGAGCACTAAAAATCCAGATTGAGCAGACTAAGGCATAGCCTAGTGGTGGGAAGGGGATGATGCCTTCCCACCCACCCAGGTTCAAGGCATGGTACTTGCAATTTAGGTTTGTTGCACCAATTATACTGTAGGGGCTTCCCTTACAATCTTTCCGTCAAAAAAATCCAGATTCATGTGGGGGGACAAACTGAAATTGTGATATTTGAGAGACCCGATTAAATTAGGCACGCATCGGTGGTGAGCACCAAAACCGAATTCGTGTGAGAATATATTTTTTAAAAATCCTTACATTGTCATAATTCAATGTTAGGTGTGTCATGCGGTGGACGAGATCACTGCCTTAGGATTCATCATGTTTTTGGATGCATTATGATCATGTAGGCACAACTCCTTTGACGGTGAGGGTATGAAGGAGGATAAGTCGTGAGATGATTGTGTGTCGCATTGAAATGAAGTACACATACCGGTGAAGAGTCTTGAGTCATGCTTATTCGGTTAGAGTTATGTGATTTTTTTCGTTGCAACGCACGGGCATATTTGCTAGTTTTATAGAAATTATTGATCTCTCATGCTTCACTTATATTATTTTGAGAGTCCTTTAGAACAACATGGTAATTTGCTTTGGTTATAAAATTAGTCCTAATATGATAGGCATCCAGGATGGGTATAATAAAAACTATCATAAAAAGTGCATTGAATACTATGAGAAGTTTGATACTTGATGATTGTTTTGAGATATGAAGATGGTGATATTAGAGTCATTCTAATTGAGTAGTTGTGAATTTGAGAAATACTTGTGTTAAAGTTTGTGATTCCCGTAGCATGCACGTATGGTGAACCGTTATGTGATGAAGTCGGAGCATAATTTATTTATTGACTGTCTTCCTTATGAGTGGCGGTCGGGGACGAGCGATGGTCTTCTACTACCAATGTATCCCCCGAGGAGCATGCGCATAGTACTTTGTTTCGATAACTAATAGATTTTTGCAATAAGTATGTGAGTTCTTTATGACTAGTGTTGAGTCCATGGATTATACGCACTCTCACTCTTCCACCATTGCTAGCCTCTCTAGTACCGCACAAATTTCGCCGGTACCATAAACCCACCATGTACTTTCCTCAAAATAGCCAGCATACATACCTATTATGGCATTTCCATAGCCATTTTGAGATATATTGCCATGCAACTTACCACCGTTCCATTTATTATAATACGCTTCATCATTGTCATATTGCTTTGCATGATCATGTAGTTGACATTGTATTTGCGGCAAATCCACCTTCATAATTCTTTCATACATGTCACTCATGAGTCATTGCACATCCCAGTACACCGCCGGAGGCATTCACATCGACTCATATTTTGTTCTAAGTATCGAGTTGTAATTCTTGAGTTGTAAGTAAATAAAAGTGTGATGATCATTATTATTAGAGCATTGTCCCAAGTGAGGAAAGGATGATGGAGACTATGATTCCCCCACAATTCGGGATGAGATTCTGAACGAAAAAAAGAGGCCATAAAAATAGAAAAAGGCCCAAATAAAATATGAGAGAAAAATAGAAAAGGGACAATGTTACTATCCTTTTACCACACTTGTGCTTCAAAGTAGCATCATGATCTTCATGATAGAGAGTCTCCTATGTTGTCACTTTCATATACTAGTGGAAATTTCATATTATAGAACTTGGCTTGTATATTCCAATGATGGTCTTCCTCAAAATGCCCTAGGTCTTCGTGATCAAGCGAGTTGGATGCACACCCACTTAGTTTCTTTTGTTGAGCTTTCATACACTTATAGATCTAGTGCATCCGTTGCATGGCAATCCCTACTCACTCACATTGATATCTATTGATGGGCATCTCCATAGCCCGTTGATACGCCTAGTTCATGTGAGACTATCTTCTCCTTTTCGTCTTCTCCACAACCACCATTCTATTCCACCTATAGTGCTATATCCATGGCTCACGCTCATATATTGCGTGAAGATTGAAAAAGTTTGAGGACATCAAAAGTACGAAACAATTGTTTGGCTTCTCATCGGGGTTGTGCATGATTTATATATTTTGTGTGGTGAAGATGGAGCATAGCCAGATTATATGATTTTGTAGGGATAACTTTCTTTGGCCATGTTATTTTGAGAAGACATGATTGCTTTATTAGTATGCTTGAAGTATTATTATTTTTGTGTTAACATTAAACTTTTGTCTTGAATCTTTTGGATATGAACATTCATACCAAAATAAATAAAATTACATTGAGAATTATGCTCGGTAGCATTCCACATCAAAAATTCCGTTTTTATCATTTACCTACTCGAGGACGAGCATGAATTAAGCTTGGGGATGCTTGATACGTCTCCAACGTATCTATAATTTTTGATTGTTCCATGCTATAATATTATCTGTTTTGGATGTTTAATGAGCTTTAATCTACCTTTTTATATTATTTTTGGGACTAACCTACTAACCAAAGGCCAGTGCAAATTGTTGTTTTTGCCTATTTCAGTGTTTCGCAGAAAAGGAATATGAAACGGAATCCAAACAGAATGAAACCTTTGGAAGAGTTATTTTTGGAACAAACGTGATACAGGAGACTTGGAGTGGCCATCAAGAAAGAAGCGAGGAGGCCACGGGGCAGGGGGCGTGCCCGGGCGGGGGGGGGGGGGGGGGGGGGGGGGCGCAGGCGCGCCCCACCCTCGTGGGCCCCTCGCAGCTCCACCGACGTACTTCTTCCTCCTATATATACCCATATACCCCGAAAACATCTAGGAACACCACGAAACCCTATTTCCACCGCCGCAACCTTCTATACCCATTTGATCCCATCTTGGGGCCTTTTCCGGTGCTTCGCAGGAGGGGGAATCGATCATGGAGGGCTTGTACATCAACACCATAGCCTCTCCGATGATGTGTGAGTAATTTACCACAGACCTTCGGGTCCATAGTTATTAGCTAGATGGCTTCTTCTCTCTCTTTGGATCTCATTACAAAGTTCTCCTCGATTCTCTTGGAGATCTATTTGACGTAATTCTTTTTACGGTGTGTTTGTCGAGATCCGATGAATTGTGGGTTTATGATCAATATTATCTATGAACAATATTTGATTCTTCTCTGAAATCTTTTATGCATGATTTAAATATATTTGCAAGTCTCTTCGAATTATCAGTTTGGTTTGGCCTACTTGATTGATCGTTCTTGCAATTGGAGAAGTGCTTAGCTTTGGGTTCAATCTTGCGGTGTCCTTTCCTAGTGACAGCAGGGGCAGCAAGGCACGTATTGTATTGTTGCCATCAAGGATAAAAATATGGGTTTTGTATCACATTGCTTGAGTTTATCCCTCTACATCATGCCATCTTGCCTAATGCGTTACTCTATTCTTATGAACTTAATACTCTAGATGCATGCTGGATAGCGGTCGATGTGTGGAGTAATAGTAGTAGATGCAGAATCGTTTCGGTCTACATGTCGCGGACGTGATGCCTATATACATGATCATGCCTAGATATTCACATAACTATTCGCTTTTGTATCAATTGCTCGATAGTAATTTGTTCACCCACCGTAGAAATTTCTATCTTGAGAGAAGCCACTAGTGAAACCTATGGCCCCCGGGTCTATCTTCCGTCATATTATTTTCCTATCAATTTTCTATTTCTATTTTGCAATCATTATTTTTCAATCTATACAACAAAAATACCAAAAATATTTATCTTATTATCTCTATCAGATCTCACTCTCGTAAGTGACCGTGAAGGGATTGACAACCCCTTTATCGTTGGTTGCGAGGTTCTTGTTTGTTTGTGCAGGTACTAGGTGACTTGTATGCTATCTCTTACTGGATTGATACCTTCGTTCTCAAAACTGAGGGAAATACTTACGATACTGTGCTGCATCACCCTTTCCTCTTTAAGGAAAAACCAACACAAGCTCAAGAGGTAGGAGGGAATGAGGAGATTATGGTAGCCCTAGTGGCTTCTTGGGGAGCATAATGCCCCCACACCGCTCAAAACGAAGATTAGCATCCGCGAGAGTGTGAACTTCGGGATACATCGTTGTATCCGCGTGTCTCAATTATCTCTTACGCGAGCCCTTTACTTATGGACTTTACTTCGTGATAGCCATAGTGTTTCATGATATATATCTTGCTATCACATAGTTACATTGAATTGTTTGCTGGACGTGGGGCCCGCTTGTCAGCGTAACAAGTCTTTCTTCAACATTTCATCTCAATTTGCGTGCGGTGCACAGGCCAATGGAAGAAGGCCGCCGTCGCGCGCCTCAACGAGGCGCCGGAGGTCGAGGACGGTGGAAGAGGGCCCGCGCGTGGTGACGTTGTCGTGGATGTTCCTGGTTGAGGTCCAGGTCGATGGCAGCTAGGGTGCGCCAGGCGCCGCCATTGTCGTGCACGCCCTCGACGTGACCGCATAACCGTCGTGTCGGGACGGGGCCGCCCTGCTCAAGGATTGCGCCAGTCCACGGGAGAGCACCGGCGTCGGCGAGGCCTCTGCCTCGGCCGGGGGCGGGACGGGCGGCGGCCTCTGCCTCCGTGCGGCAACGGCGACGGTGGCCTCTACCTTGGCCGGGGGCAGGACGTGCGATGATGGATTGGCCGGGGGCACATAGCCGCACCTTCCTCGACGGTTGAGGCATCGTGTGGCTCAAGAGGACGCAGGGATCCCGACGCTGCCTGGAGCGCTATCGTCAAGTCCATGGAAGATCCGGAGCACCTGGAGCATGAGGCAGTGTCTCGAAGCTCGCACCAACGACAATGGTAGGGGGATGAGAGGAGCTCGCGTGCGTGCCCTATAAGACGCCGACGCAGTCGGGTGCCCCCGGCTCCTGCCCGCGAAGCTTGGGATGGCGAGACCAGCTCCAGTTCGTACATGTAACGCCAAAGGAGCACGAACCAGATTGTTTTTCTTTTTCTTTTCTTCCAAAGACAGATGGACCCCACATGACCACATATGACGACAATGTTCACCAAACATCACCGTTACATGTGAGATGTTAAGTTATGCCACGTCAGCCTGATTGACGAGCCTCATCTGTTATAAATGCGCTCAATTGAGTCAAATCCGCTGATCAGTGTTATTTGCAAAAAGATTACTGTATACATGGTATTTTTTGCCAATTTTTTTTGTGAAGTCGTGATTTCTGCTAATCTAGTCCTTAATGTGGTGATTTTTGCAATTTACTCCAAACGAAAGGAAGAAAGCAAGTACTCTACCATTCTTTCTTTTGATATTAATAATGGCTACCACTAATTCCTTTTTTTTGAAGGGCCACCACTAATTCTTTCCAAGCGCGACAGCCACCGAGAAATAAAAGAAATGACCACCCGGAGAAACAAACCGAGATCCACTTTGGTGAGGAACGCATCGGCGACGGAGATGCCCAAAGATCCTACCTTTACTTGCAAGAGAACAAGCGAGATCTCTGTCCTTGCCTCCTTGGTGGCCAACACATGCGCACACAAGTTCGCTTCGGCCAAGAGGTGTGCCAGGGGCCAGCCAGGAACTGATCTGTCAAGCCCGGGACTGTCGCCACCAACCTACTCTAGTCAATTCGCTCCCTGGTTTGGACGGCCACCATTCATCCTACTCCTACTCCTACATGGTGACGGGCCCGATGCCATCTGCGGGATATTTGTGCATTTGTTACAACACATGGTGACGATCTTATTAAACTCATGCGGGTCGAGGTGGTGTGATACTTCCAGATCGTAGCGATGTGGCTAAGGCTTCAAAACGAATAATGGTAACATGGACAATAGGACCGCAAGAGCTGCCTGACCAAGCCACGGTTTATTTGGTGTGTTTTTTTCTTTTCACTTGCCGGTGCATTATTATTTTCTAACAAATTACATACACAGACGCATATGTTTACGCACATACACTTAAAACTATGAACGTACACACGCACAATGGCAGAGCTAGGCAAAAATCATTGGGTTGGGGGCGGGGGGGCGTCATCTAATCTAAAAATAATTCTTCAGAAATTTGTCCAAGGCTGGGGGGGCAGCGCCCCCTGGCCCCAACATAGCACCGCCACTGCACACGCACACCCTATTCCTATGAGTATTTTCGAGAGACTGAGCCGGCACATCATTTTAAGATTTACGAAACCGCGTTGTTGACAGAAACTCTCCTCCTACTGAACGCACATCACTAAAGGCTTAGAATAAATCCAAAAAATATGAGTATCAATGTCAAACCTAGAACTTAAACTTCCGTAGATTGGTGATACCACTTGCCCGTGGATTATAACAGGTATCAATATTCTACCAGTACATTAGCTCATGATTTATCACTGACCATGATTTAACCATTTATATTAATGTGACCGTAAGAAATTGTTTATCAAATCCCATCAGTGATTTATTATTTAGTTTAGGATTTTATTTTGTAATCATTATAAGCTTATCAACGAAAACACAAGTTTATTTGATAAATCAATAAAAGGTAGTTTATGATTTTATTTTTTAATCATTATAAGCTTACCAAAGAAAACACAAGTTTATTTGATAAATCGATAAAAGGTGGGATAGTTCAGGCGGGTTTCAAGTAAAAAAAAAGGATGCAAGGTTGGACAAAGTACTCTGCCTGACTGGAAAATGAATGCTATTATTTTTGGACGCCGATAACTGTCACACGTGTGGCACAATGGACACCCGACCACACGACTCGTTCGGTCGTATCCAGGAGCCTGCCCACACGACCCTGTGTGGGCGAACATTAAAACTGCTCACACGTTCGGGCGCAGCTACGACGGCCCACATGACCCTGTGTGGCAACTGCTCACTCCCACCCTGTGAGCGCGAACGCGTGTCTAATTAACTTTAGTTTCCATGTTTAATTAACTATAGTTGCCATGTCTAATCACTGTAGTTGTCACGAGTGATTAACTTTAGCTGCCCTATATCATTAAATATAGTTTCCATGTGTAACTAATTGGAATTACCATGTGTGGTCAAACCATAGTTGCCGTGTGTGATTAACTAGTTTCCACATGTGGTCAAACCATCGTTGCCATGTATTGTCAACCATAGTTGTCGTGTGTGATTAACTAGTTACCACATATGCACAACTGTAGTTGCCATCTATCGTCATGCAAGCGTCGTGTGGGCAAAGAGCAGTTTCACCCACACATTCGGGCGAGCGTCGTGTGTCCATTCGGGCGAGGAGCATCTACACATGTGGAACTAAATGATAACACCCACACGTTGTTGGGTGCTTACAAGGCTCTCGACCGAGATAGTAACTGCTGCAATATTCGTGCAAATGAATCGAACGACATCGACTGCGTTTGGGCCATGTTGATAAGTGTCACATGTGTGGGCATTATCATTTAGGCTATTTTTATCACAAAACACTTCTCTCTCTCTGTGTGTGTGTGTCCTCGTGCCACCCCTGTGGCCGGGCGGAGGAAGCTCTAGATCCACCGCCACTAGCCCCCCTCCTCCGCCGCTATTCATCATCGCCGGCGCGTGCTGATGAGCAAAATATTGTAGGCCTAGGCAGCAACGGGGCCATCTCTGCTCCTGCTCGAGGGTGGCGGAGTGGTGCGGCAGCACGTGCTAGCGCTCCAGCCTGAGGGTGGCGAAGCGACGGTGCATGTTGGCGGCGGCTGCAGAGCGTGCAAATGGTTGCGTAGCAGCTCCCTCTCCCATGGCAACGGCGACGCCCAGTGTGAGGCTCCTCTAGAGTGTAGTTGGGGCTGGGGTCGGGTGGCTCTCATGCTTAGGCGGTCCACTGCTGGCAGCCAGCGCTGCTGCCAGCTATTGCACGAGTCCTAGGGGGAGACGGTCAGCGATGGCGTGCAGGTCTGCTGGGGTCTAGTCGAATCTATCGTCGGGAGGCCGGATAATGGGGCAGGGTGGTGGAGGTGGTCCGTTTGGGCTCCTTCTTGTGGGTGTTCTACGATGGTGTGGGTTGGGCATCTTGCGTGGTGCGGTGGCCGGCCAGCGGCGTGACGACAAAAGGTGTACTGGCGGCGGAGACATCTAGTGCATGGCATCAAGGCGTGATGGTGAGGTGTGATGAGATCTTGGCGACCTCATACCTTGCCGTGGCGACACCATGGCAATAAAGGGTGATGGAGTCAAATCCAGCAGATCTCATGTAGGGGGTCTAAGCTGGTAGCCTTGGCACGATGGTGACATGGACACATGATTTTCCCTCATTTCATCCTTTCTTGAAGAGATAACGCTCTACATCATGCTTTTGTTGTATGATTTTGAGGGAGTACGATGACCCACAAGTATAGGGGATCAATCGTAGTTCTTCCAATAAGTAAGAGTATCGAACCAATGAGGAGCGGAAGGAATTGATAGGCAATTTTCAACAAGGATTTCACTTCATGTGATATTAGATGGTTTTGATAGATAGTTTGAAGATGAGATGGTGTTGGTGAAGATGATCATCCCCATGATGATGAGAATGCTGGTGATGATGAAGGCTATGATTTCCCCCTCCAGAAGGGAAGTTTCCCTAGTAGAATTGCTCCGCTGGAGAGCAAAAGTGCTCCTGCCCTGGTTCTGCCTCTAGACAGTAGCTGAATGTCCTGAAAGCGTTCTTCTTATTTTTTTTTCTCTAGGGAAAAAGGAAATACATAGCAAAGGAACTCACGAGAGGAGCTATGAGGGCCCCACAATCTTGGGTGGCGCGACCTGGGCGGTGGCTGCGCTTTGTGGGCTTGTGGGGCCCCTCTGGCACTTCTTCAATACTTTTTCTTCCAGTATTTTATATATATATTCCAAAATAAATCTCGTAAATTCTTGCATCATTTTGAGCTCTGAAGAATTTCCATGTCTGTTGTATCTTTAGGTAAGAATTTCGGCTATTGATAATCCCCCTCTCTTGGTGTATCTCTCATTTTAAGAGAAAAAAGACATTAGAATTGCATCATATTATGAAATATATTATCCATGTAAGATAAATAACACTAGGAAATTGTGATGCAAAATGGCCATATCAACTCCCCCAAGGTTAGACTCGGCTTGTCTCAAGCAAATAGCAAAGTCGGTAACATGACAACATGTTTATAGAGAGAGGTGTGGATAAAAGAAAATGCGGACATGTCAACATCATATTTATAACTATCAATATAGCATGAACATCAGTAATTATTCATAAAACTTCTCATGATCAAGGAAGATATTCACATGTTAAAGTATGGACCATAAACTCTCTTGAAACCCAACCTATGTTTTCAGTCACCAAACAATTACAATTCATCTTATTTTCCAAAAGAGTCTACGGAAGAGCTTTTGTTTAGCAAACTTCACATAATCAACTATCATATAGTCTTCTAATGATTGTTGGCACTCAAAACATATTTTTAGAGCAAACTGTTTTCATCGAACACAATGGAAGATGGATGTTTAGTGTTTAACCTCCCAACTTACTTATCACAAAGATAATTCTCAACAATAATAACTCATGGTCACATATATTCAATGGGGTATATGTGCCTGGATCTTTCCCCACCACATGATGTTTGCCAAGTGGAGAGTAATTGAGATTGGAATAAGGAAAACTTTTTGACTCAAGCATAAAAGTAAAGCTTTTAATATTAAAGGTCAAAGATTGGCCTTTCGCAGAGGGAAGCAGAAGTTGTCAAGTGCTTTTAAGTTGGATGTGCAAGCTCTTAATGCAAAGGAACGTCATTTTAACATTTCCCCTTATGATAATGACCTTTATTGACACTACAAAATTTTCTCTATTCAACGAAAAAATCCTAGTGATGAAAGAGGAAATGCCGCCTCAAATCATTTTCTATCACGGTCCACCATCACGAGGTGTTTTCCTCCCGGGGCAGCGCCCGAGGCAACTTTGGCGACATTCTGGCCTAAAATTCAGTGACACTTTAAGGTGTCACTAGGAATTTCCATTTTCCGAGACGATTTGTCGTGTCACAAAACATGTTTGGTGTCACAAACAATGTTAGGCGGTGTTGGTGAAACAAACCTTTGTGTATGTTTCCCGGACTGTACACATGCACGATGGCAAAGGAAGGAAACTTCACCAAGCATCCAAGTCAAAACCAAGCTAGACAAACAACTCTTTGAGAGATCAAAGGGCAGATCAAGAAAACCAAGACAAGCCAAAACAACAAGGCATCACTAGGGGAAAGCCTCCTTTGCCTGGCACGCGAGCCTGGTCAGGTCGAGGCCTCCCGAAGGACGAATCCAAGATTTTCTCGGTAGGCTTGCCGGGGCCGTTAAAGGCAAATCTCCCCTCCAAGACTCCACTGTTCCACCACTCCACCGCACCGCGGCGCAAGTCATCTATCAGTGTGGTGCCGAGCCCTCAAGTGATTAAGTGGCCGTCATTTGGCACATGGCAACCATTTGGAAGGAAGACTACCCCTAGATGACACCCATCTAGAGGCATGCCAAGAAGAGAGGTAGAAGATGATTAAGCGGCGTTACAGGCTTGCCAGGCCGCATCCTCGGCGTGACACCTAGCAGTGCCTTTAATGCACTTTCTCCTAACTGCTAGAGTTAGGTATGATAGCACTATTAGCTATCTACTTACTAGATAATTTTTTTGCCACTGTGGTTACCCCTTAGCATATAAAAGGAGGGCCATGCCTACCTAGAAAAGGATTCAGACCGTTGTATACTCATACGTGCGTAGCTGCTCTCCCCGAGGAGACTTTGCCGGGCTTGAGCACAACGCGTTCATTGTGGTTCTCCCCTCAATCCAACAAAGTAGGAGTAGGGTTTTACGCTTCTCAGCAGCCCGAACCTAAGTAAACACCACCAGCGTCACCCCTGTCGTGTTTTTCATGGCTTCTACTCTTCGTGCAACGTGACTCTCCCCCTTGCCGAACCACAAGGGGCTGATGGCCCCATAGGTGACCGTGTTCCACTACGACATCTTTGCCGCGCCAGGTAGGGAGAGCGCGTGCACGGTTCCGAGGTTGTGAACAATGCGTCAATCTTCACTAGAAAAAAGACACATCCGTGACATTTTGGGCCGGACGAATTTTTTTCTGTCATACTTATGACACTTCTATGACGATAATTGTGACAAAACCCGGTATCGTCATAGATGTGGTGGGGTCCTAATTCTATGACAAAAAATCATGAGAGAAGATGGGCTTTTCGTCCTTGGCCGGCCAGAGACGCAGTTGCATGACATTCTTTGGGCCGTCCATGACGGAAAAAACCATGGTAGAAGCGAGGGCGAGGAAAATATCAGGGAGTTCCTGGTTATGGTGGGTGGTCAGGGGCCGAGTGATGCGCGTTTCTCTCGTACGTACGCGCGTGTGTGCGAGGCGTTGCACTCTAACTGAACCCGAGCGAGGCGTTGGGCTCTAACTGAACCTGAGAGATTGCACTACAGGCTACGCGTTACTGAACCTGAGCGATCGATCAATCCCTTGCTGTTAACTGAACCTGAGTGATTCCTTCGCTACTACTGCTAACTGAAACCGATCGATGCTGCCTTTGGATGAATAGTGAGCGTTGTTGGGGGGTTTGCATGAATAGTTCCTTGTGGAGGGTTGGATGAATAGGAACCTGTGGTAGTAGAGGTTGTTGCCGCTGGATGAATAGTACCCCGGTCGATCGAGCTGGTGGAAGAACAGGACCCCGTGGAGGGCTGGATGAACAGGACCCCGTGGTGGGCTGGATGAACAAGACGACCCCTTGGAGGGCTGGATGAACAGTAGCCGGTGGAGGGCTGGTTGAACATGACCCCGTGGAGAGGGCTGGTTGAACAGTAGCCGGTGGAGGAGCGCGCGGTGGAGGCTGGATGAACAGGAGCCCGTGGATGAACAGTCGCATGTGGAGGCTGGACGAGGTCGACGGTGGATGAACAGTAGCCCGTGGAGGCTGGAGGAGGTCGACGGTGGAGATGAACAGTATCCTGTGGAGTCCCGTTTTGCGGTACGCCACACCCCTCCCGATGAAAAGGACCACCGTTTCGACCGTAGCGCTCCAACACAAGTCCGTTTCCTCCGTTTTGTAGTACGCCACACCCCTCCCGATCAACAGGACCCTGTTTCGACCGTTTTGCGGTGCGCCAGACCCGTCCTGATGAACAGGATCTCGTTCCGACCGTGGCCGGTCGATCACAAGGCCGTTTCCTCCGTTCTGCAGTACGCTAGGCCTCGTTTTCATGGGCTGTTCTGTCGAAGCCGGTTGGCTCCCGATGAACAACATGTGTTCCGTTGCCTCCCGATGAACACGAGCATTCCGTTGCCTCCCCATGAACGACGACGACGCAGTTTCTCCATTCCGACCTAGCCATGTACACGAGCCCTGGCCGTACGTATGCGCGAGTAGGCGTTCGAGACCCCGCCCGTATGTACGCACGTGGTCGTATTTTCTTTCTTGCACCCTGGCCGCTGTATATACTTATACATGCTACGTTCGCGCCTCTACTACGAAACGTGCGCGTCTCTACTACGACACGTGCCCTTCCTTACACGGCCACGGTTCATCGCTGCAGCCTGCAGACAGACCGATCGTATGTACTTACACGTTTGCGACCAGAATGACAATGCTACGTACGCTTCGACCAGGTGGGTCCCGATTGTCAGGCACTTCCTTCCATGCGAAGATGTAGCTGGTGGGTCCCAGCAGTCAGGGGGCGAATATTTTTTTGCCCGTAATATGGACACACTTCCTTGCATGCGAAGATATAGCTGGTGGGTCCCAGCAGTCATGGGGGAAACGTTTTTTCATGAAATACGGTGGCACATCCGGTGGGTCCCTGCTGTCAGGTGGAGGAATCATTATTTTCCGCGTAATAAGGAGGCACTTCCTTGCTGCAACCGTGGACCCAGCTGTCAGCCTCTCCACGTACAGTACTCTTTCGATGAAAGTCGTTCGTTGACCACATTGACCACACCGTGCCGAGAGCACCAGGGCGGTGGATGACGGCGAGTCCTAGGAAGGGGACGACGCAGAGCCGGGGAAGACATGGCAGTGGATGCCCATGTGGAGGGGAGTGGGTTGACTGCTTCGGCTGCGGTGTGAGGTTGTCGTCGCCGGAGAATAACAGGAGGTATCGGTGAGTATAAAGGGATGGCATGGCCAGCGGTGGTAGCACAGACGGACATGGGACGCAGGAGCAGGCGGCACGGCCGACGCTTGTTTGGGCGGCTGGAGCAAGAAGACCAGAGGTTGAAGAATCACTACGGCCGTTGGATGGACAACGTACGGTCACTGGATCTAGAATCGTTCATATTGACTAAGTTGACAAAGCCCTCCATTGTCGGATTTCGGGTTCTGGCCAAACCCTTGAGGTTCGAACACTGGGGTGTGCACAAAGATCTCTCCCCCTCTCTAGCTCGCACTCGACACGATCTCATGGCCTAGCTCGACGAACCCAAAAAACGAGAGACACAAGATTTATACTGGTTCGGGCCATCGTTGTGGTCTAATACCCTACTCGAGTGTGGTGTGGTGGATTGCCTCTTAGGCTGAGGACGAACAGTTACAAGGGAAGAACCGCCTCCTGAGGAGAGGTGTTCTTGTGCTTGGTGAACTTGTGTGGATGGGGATGATCTGGATCTGCTCTCCCTTCTATGGTGGTGGCTAGTCCTATTTATTGAGGCCCTGGTCCTCTTCCCAAATATTGAGCGAGAAGAGATCCCACAATGGCCAAATTCGAAGGGATACAACTAGTACGAGTTATCCTGACAAAAATAGTCTTCGCCTGCCAAAGGCTCTGGTGGTGACGCCGTCTTGGGCTCCACGGTGACCTCCGTCCTGCTGTCCAGCTGGTCTTGGTCTTCTTGCACCGATATGGAAACCTTTGCCTGATGCATCGGGACTCCTCGCCTGTGCTTTCCTCTTTAGCACCAAAGAGGAAACGAGGACACTACGCGCTGGCGCCCTCCTAGTGCCCGCCTGGCTCCAGTCATCATGGCTTGCGTCACAGGAACCTCATGAGGTGTCCCTTGCCTTGATCTCTCCGCCCATCGCGAGCCAGCCTGGCACGGCAGCCCCTGAGGATGTCTTGCGTCGTCCGCCTCGCGAGGGTCTTGAGTGTTTGCTGGTGAAGATGGGCTGTACAGGGCCGCGGTGGAGCCACGTCGCGGGCCGCAGGCAGGCAAGTCTGGGGACCACTGTTCCCAGAACGCCGACATCCGTCCCCGTCATCTTAGTAGGCCCACAAGTCAGCCTCCCACTATGGTGGGTCCCAGCTAGCAGGGGGAGTATTCATTTTTGTGTGTGTACTAACGAGGCACTTCCTTATGTGTGAAGATATAGCTGGTGGGTCCGACCTGTCAGTGGGGGGAACGTTTTTTTGCAAAATACAGAGGCCCTTCCGGTGGGTCCCAGCTGTCAGGTGGAGGAATCATTATTTTGCGCGTAATAAGGAGGCATTTCCTTGCGTGCGGCCGTGGACCCAGTTGTCAGGCTCTCCACGCATAGTCTACTTCCGATGGATGTCGTTCGTTAACCATGTTAACCACTCTGCGCTGAGCACATCCAAGGTGGTGGACGACGGCGAGGCCTCGGACAGCAACGAGCCGGAGATGGGAAGACGCGGGAGTAGAGTCGCTGACGGAGAGGTGTACGAGGGTTAACTGGTTCTGGTGCGGTGTGGTTCGGCAGTCGGTGGAGAATAACAGGAGGTGTGAAGGGGTGGAGGGATGACCTGGCCAACGGTGGGGTAGCGCTTCACAGCGAAGCGTGCTAAGCAGAGTTGCTAGCAACAGGAGGCGGGAGCAGGTGGTCCCGGCGGCGCTGGAGGAAGAAGACGAGAGATTGAAGATGGCTGCCGGTCGTTGGATGTAAACCCAATGGCTAATGATGTCAGAATCATTTGTTGACTAAGTTGACAACAACTTGCGTTGGCTTCGACCTATTGGCCCACATTTCAGCCTCAAAAAATGTGGCACGTATTCAACCTATTTTTTCAGAATTTACAATCAATTTGATTTTTTTAGAATTACAGTCCATTTGCTGGGTTGGGTGAACAAATAATGTAGCGTCCATGTGGCCCATTTATTTTTTTCCTAAAAAATTATAGGCGATTTGCACTTTCTCGATATACACGATTTTACCGAGCTGATTCTAATTATAATATTGGGTTGGACGTAGCAATGTTATCAAAAAATAAACAGGGGCTGAGCATTTTGTTATAAATATATCTTCACCTAATAATAAAGCAAATTGGGTTTCTTTCGTCCGTCATAGCATTTTTCAGAAAAGTCCCTCTATTTCATAGAATTCAACCCACAATCCTATTTTAAGTTAAAATGAGTCGTTCTTTTCGTATTTTACACAAAAAGCCCCAGTCTTTTCTTGAAATCAACCCGCCATCCGGATTTAAGTCACATCCGAACCGTTATTTTATATTTTTCGAAAAGCCACCTGATGTTTTAGGTAATTCATCCGTGGATCATATTTAAGTCAAACAAATGCTTTTTAAAATCATCCATATCTTTTAAACCGTAACTCTCATCTTATATATGAAATTTGATTAGAAAAATATGAAGAATATGAATATGAGATTATTTTTACATGTTAAGTATTCTTAAATATTATTCTAGAATATATTTGAGTCAAACCAAATGATTTTCTAAATTATCTGTATCTTTTAAACCATAACTTTGATTTTAACATATTACATATGAAATTTTATTAGAAAAATGTGTGGAATCTAAATATGATGTTAATTTTACCTGTTAAATATTTTTAAAATATTGTTATGGAAGAAAACTTATAATTTATAGCGCAAGATCCGTTTTTTTCATACCGGCGGCGATCCAGATTGCAAATAAACGCCCCACTATAACCATATAGGGAAAAGAAAACATCAATAACTACACATGCATACCTCTGAAAAATGTCGCAGGAGAAAACAACAGATTTCTCATCGCGAGAGTGAGAGAAAGAGAGAGAGAGAGAGAGAGAGAGAGAGAGAGGGAGGAGAGAGGGGGAGAGAGACCTCTTAGGATTAACCATATTCAAAACACGTTTTTGCTGTTTTATGTGAACACCGAGGCCATCGCCGGCGAGGGTGAGAAGGAGGATAAGCGGCAACACAAATATGATGCCTCATAAAAATAAAGGAGATGGACCTATTGTGGTCTTGAGTGATGGTTGTTGAGTTAAGAGCATGTGTTATGTTTTCTCTCTCGTTGCAACGCACGGGCTATTTTTCTAGTTTAAATAATAAGTGATTTATTATTACATTGGTACTTAAATCTTAACAAGCTTTTGAACACAATCACCAGGATTTTCGTTGCCAAAAATTCCCGGATTTTATTGTTAAGAAATTATTTTCATAAGTTAATAAGATGTGGGATATTGTTTTCTTACATATGTAAGTATCTGTTAAATATATGATGAAAATAACAATAATATATAATAACATATAAAATAATTTAAATATATATAATATAGTTAGAAGGGAAACATAAGTTGGACCAGGCGTTCCTATTCTTATATAGAAAAACAGAACATACCTCTCCGTTTTCTTCAAAAAATAAATAAATTGGGCTGCCGATGTTTCAGTAAAAATAAAACCTCGGATGGGAGGTCCATAGGCCCGTCGATACATGACGGCCCTCAAAAAAATACAAACCGGCATGTCGTGGGCTGCACATGTTAAAAAAGAAAGCCTAGACGGGCAGCCCAAAACCCAGCTGATACTTGCTGCCCCAGTGATAATAAATGATACCTGCCAGCTCCCCGTCTTCGTTGTGAATTTATCTCGTATAGTAACTACATTGAAGCACCTAAAAAATGCAACTATGTTGACAGACCTGTGGGCCCCAATGTCAGTATAGCATTAGGAGGAAGTATTTTTTTATAAGGCACTTACTTGCGTACGGCCATAGACTTGGTGGGTCCTGACTGTCCACCTCTCCACGTACAGTCCTCTCCATATTCCTCTCGTTTATTCAGCATGTTCACAACGTCAGATAGCGGCGCCGCAGCGAGTGCACAAAGGCACAGGAGGAGATCGGACCACGTGAGGCAGTGCCTATTTGTAACGAAAGTACTGAACTAGCACAGTGGCCAAGTGAGACTACCCGACAGGCGACAGCTCTTCCGCCCGTGTTCGATTCCACCTGATGCAGGGAAAATATCTCCAAATTTTTTGCCTCTGCCATTATTGACATGTGGGTCCCCATTGTCATCTACGCACACCACATCCAACACTTGCCAAAACTTCGTCCCTCGTTTTCTCTGTTTTTCGCACACTCGATATTGTGCATTGTGCTATGCATGCAGGGAAAATAGCATACCTTTTTGACTGTGCATTGTGCTATGCATGAATGTTGATCAGCATGATGTTAACTGGCAGGTAGTTCCATTTTCTTATCTAAAACTGAAACTTGCAGTTTCTTCTCTGAGAATCATATTGTGTGCACTTTTATACTCCTATGAAACTACATGTTTTGAAGTGCTAAAAATAGATCTCTACAATTCATAAAATACTTCATATGCTCAATACTGCAAATCTGAAATTCCAAAGACATTCATATCTGAAAGTACTCTCAAAATACACAACACAAAACACAATTCACAACATACAAATACTAACAACCCTAAGCTCCTCCTAACAATTCATATCCTATCCATCTATTGGGCTGGGGGCAGTCCCCTCCTATTCCTCGGCGGCAGACAACTGCCCTGTGAGACGATGTGAACGGCAAGGGAGAGGATGGCGGGGAACCGTCATCGGGCCAACTGCTTTTCTCCTCTTGCAGTTGGGTTCGGTCGACGAAGACTCCACCGGCTCACTCTGGCACGACACCCTCACAAATGGCACCCTGTAGATGCTTGATCCTTCAATCTCTGGTGGATGCTCCATCTGGGATCGACACTCCCACCACCGCTCCTTCACGATCGGATTCGGTAAATCTGTTTGCTCCATGGCCCAAAGGAGCAACTCTATGTACTGCCGCGCGACTCCCTTCGGGAGTATCTCCGCCTTTTCGCTCTGTTGCAGATATTTGGCCATGGATGTTGTCGTCACTGCTAGTTGGTCCTTGTTGTCAAACCAGCACTGTATCTCCAACATCCTAGCTAGCTTCACAGGGTCGCCGTCTGCGATCCTCATGTATTGGTTGTACTCCCCCATTGATCTACTTCTCCATAGCACCTTCACTCGCCGGCGGTAGTTTTTGAATGGAAGAGGAGAGGAGCAGCGCTGGTTTTGGATTAGAATGGGAGAGGAGCGACGCTAGTTTTGGACTGAAATAGGAGAGGAGGGGCAGTGGTTTTGAAATGGAAGAGTAGATGAGCGACACTGGATTTAGATTGGAACATGAGAGGAGCGGCGGTGATTTAAGAGGAGAGGAGCGGCGCTGGTCTTGGAAGTATTTTTTTGTTTTGCGTATTTTGGGTCAAAGTTTGACCACGTACAGTATATGACAAGCAAAATGTGAATGCATGTCACCAAAAAATTGTATCGTTTGGTTCGTATCTGAATGTACTTTCAAATTATATTATTTTTGCAATGTATAACATATATTTTATTTGTGAAAATCATGGCCAATTATGACCCAGAATAAAAGGAAGACTAGTTAATGTGGGGTCACTTTATTAATTGAAGGGTAAATTGATTTTGATTTTGATCCAGTCACAGCGCGGCGGTCCTCTCGTCCAATCCTAAATCGCTGTCGCATGCTCCTCTCCCTCTTCTCCATTGCAAAACCTCCTCCTCTCCTCTCCATCATCTCTATTCCAAAACCACCGCCTCGCCTCTCCCTCTTCTCCATTGCAAAACCACCTCCTCTCTCCTCGGACGAGGATCCCCTGACGTAGCCCATCCTGCCATTAAGACACCGACACATGGGTCTGATACGTCTCCAACATATCTATAATTTTTTATTGTTCCATGCTATTATATTATCTATTTTGGATGTCAATGGGCTTATTTATACAATTTTATATTATTTTTGGGAGTAACCTACTAACCCAAGGCCCAGTGCAAATTGCTATTTTTTTGCCTATTTCAGTGTTTCGCAGAAAAGGAGTATCAAACGGAATCCAAGCGGAATGAAACCTTTGGGAGAGTTGTTTTTGGAACAAATGTGGTCCAGAGGACTTGGAGTGGACGTCAAGAAATCAACGAGGAGGCCACGAGGCAGGGGGCGCACCCTCCACCCTCGTGGGCCCCTCGTGGCTCCACCGACCAACTTCTTCCTACTATATATATATATCCATATACCCCGAAAATATCCAGGAGCACCACGAAACCCTATTTCCACTGCCGCAACCTTCTGTACCCAAGATATCCCATCTTGGGGACTTTTTCGGAGCTCCTCCGGAGGGGGTACCGATCATGGAGGGCTTCTACATCAACACCATAGCCTCTCCGATGATGTGTGAGTAGTTTACTTCAGACCTTTGGATCCATAGTTATTAGCTAGATGGCTTCTTCTCTTTCTTTGGATCTCAATACAATGTTCTCCTCGATCTTCTTGGAGATCTATTCGATGTAACTCTTTTTGCGGTGTGTTTGTCGAGATCGGATGAATTGTGGGTTTATGATCAAGTTTATCTATGAACAATATTTGATTCTTCTCTGAAATCTTTTATGTATGATTGGTTATGTTTGCAAGTCTCTTCGAATTATAAGTTTGGTTTGGCCTACTAGATTGATCTTTCTTGCAATGGGAGAAGTGCTTAGCTTTGGGTTCAATCTTGCGGTGTCCTTTTCCAGTGACTGTAGGGGCAACAAGGCACGTATTGTATTGTTGCCATCGATGATAAAAAGATGGGGTTTATATCATATTGCTTGAGTTTATCCCTCTACATCATGACATCTTGTCTAATGCGTTACTCTGTTCTTATGAACTTAATACTCTAGATGCATGCTGGATAGCGGTCGATGTGTGAAGTAATAGCAGTAGATGCAGAATCGTTTCGGTCTACTTGTCGCGGACGTGATGCCTATATACATGATCATGCCTAGATATTCTCATAATTATGCACTTTTCTATCAATTGCTCGACAGTAATTTGTTCACCCACCGTAATACTTATGATATCCTGAGAGAAGCCCCCCAGTCTATTCTCCATTATATTAATCTCCTGTCAACAAGCTATTTCTGTCACCGTTTATTTTGCAATCTTTACTTTCAATCTATATCATAAAAATACCGAAAATATTTATCTTATTATTATTATCTCTATCAGATTTCACTCTCGTAAGTGACCGTGAAGGGATTGGCAACTCCTTTATCGTGTTGGTTGCGAGGTACTTATTTGTTTGTGCAGGTATGAGGGACTTGCGTGTAGTCTCCTACTGGATTGATACCTTGGTTCTCAAAAACTGAGGGAAATACTTACGTTACTTTGTTGCATCACCCTTTCCTCTTCAAGGGAAAACCAACGCAGTGCTCAAGAGGTAGCAGGGTCCCACCAAGCGCGGGGCCAACCTGTCAGCGACCGAAAGGCAGGGCAACCTCTCCTCTCCATCATCTCCATTCCAAAACCACTGTCTCGCCTCTCCCTCTTCTCCATTGCAAAACCACCCCCTCTCCTCTCCATCATCTCCATTCCAAAACCACCGTCTCGCCTCTCCCTCTGCTCTATTGCAAGACGGCCGTCTCTCCTCCCATCTTCCAAAGCTAGCACCGGACCACTCAGAAGGACATCTATGGAGAGGATGAAGCAGCGAATCAGGCAGATCACCGATGGCGACCAGGCAAAGTTAGCCAGGTTGAAGGAGATCCTTACTTGGTTTGACAATGAGTGGGAGATTTCAAGGACGGTGAGGGCCATGTGGCAATGTATGCGAAAGAGCGAGACGACGGCGATGTACTCCTCGGCGGCAGTCACGCCGCAGTCCTTCGAGTTCATCGAGTATCTCCTCTTGGCGATGGAGCAGACAGATTTGCCTGAGGCGAGCAGAGGTGGTGGGCGTACAGGTCGAAGGTCGAGCACCCAGAGGATAATGAATCGATCGAGTATGGTGTGCCGTTCGTGAGGGTGTAGAGCCAGCCGGAGCCACATGAGTATTCGTTCTACCACTGCAAGAGGAGGACGGATGGCGCGATGTCGCTTTCCCGCCGTTCTCCACGGTTTCCTCGACGCTCGCCTCGTTTCAATGATGTCAGTAGGGTTTAAGGTAAGCTTCACACTAACCTAATCTTCCATCTGCTCATGCTTACAATTAGTGTGACAGCTAATAAAAACCATGCTTACAATCAGTCTCCGAGTACTACGCCAATCACCCAAAAATAGCTCTAGACCTTTGGGTCAAAGTTGTGACACTCTGTACAAATAGAGGAAAATAGTTTGGTGCTTCTTTCAGAAAAGAGTACTCCCTAGAAAACTGCAAATATAAGCTACTAGTATTTTTTTGAAGTCTAACCTACTAGTATTTGGTTAGAGGATTTCCTGCCGAGAAAGATCCGTCCATAGTGAGCACCACACATGCCACTGGTGGTGGTGGATGCCAATGCTTAGATGGAGCAGGGTTGGTGTCTGTAATTTTTACTTGGCACCTCACACTCTGCATATATGCTGGTTCCATCCATACATTTGTGCAGTTACACCAAAATGCAGCTGAATAACCCTGTTTGCACAGATAATGAAAAAGCATGATTACATTATAGTGGCACTAGTTGATGAAACATACAGCAATAAATAGAATAAAATGTTGTGATAATATCATAGTATGCCATGCTGCGAGGGCGAGATGGGCCCTGTGACGCCTCATACGGTACGCCTCATACTGGAAATCGAGTAATCGACCCAAGTCTCCCCGATACACCTTCTGCCAGTGATGAACATCAGTGTAAAGTGGTAGTACAAGGAGGGGCCTTGAGACATTCCAATCTCTATTTTTGTGCAGATCAACTAAAATTAAGCACCCATGTTTGCAAAAACACTTAGACATTAACAATGGGACTAGTTGATGAAACATATACTAACAAAGAGAAGCACTTTCTTTATATACATTGGAAATGAAATGATAGAGAGGACACTCGCTCTATTTCAACTGTATTATTACTTCATTTTACCAGTGGCACTAGGGTTGAGCAGGTGGCAAACGAGGTGTACCGTGTGTCGCAAGGATGGAGGCCGGGGGTGCTTAGACTAGGATGCTGAAGGTGGCTCTATCTTCCCCCCTAATGTTTTTTTGGTAGCATTTGGGTTGTAATCCAAACTTGGTCGAGCTGGTGCTGCGTCCCCCTACATGCCTAGCTTATGTGGTGAACTTGTCTCCTGCTAGTACTCAGTCCGGTCTAGTAGTAGTTGCGTAACTGCCCGTTTACACTGAGATGTTGACGGATAATGGTTCTCTATGGTAGGGTTTCTTTAATGAAATCCGAGGAAACCCCCTCTTTCGATATATAAAAAAATTGTGGCACTAGCAGTGCCAAAACATTGCCTCAAATTAATAGTGCCACTAGATTAAGGTGCGAAATAATAACATTACTGCTTTATCATGGCAGTGCCAAAACAGTAGCACAAGAGCAGACTCAACATGCAGGATCTTTGGCAAATGGTCAGACCAAAAATCCACATACCTCGTGATGGGAACCATATCTACAGTCAACTCCATCGTAGAAGTGATGACACCAGTCACCAACATGGATGATTCAATTCATGGGACCTTTTGGTGCAGTTCACCTAAAATGAAGCAATGTCCCATGAGCTAGCAGCTTCTTCATTTTTTTAAGAAAAGGGCTTCAGCCCCAGTTACATTTCCTTCAGAAAACAAAACCCACAGAGCTTCATCTTCATTAGTTGCAATAAAATTGAGCAACATCAAGGTTGGTTGTGAAGCTCCTGGAATGTTCAACTATACTTTGGATATCATTTGTGCAGTTCAACTAAGATCAAGTGTGAAATGTATGTCTCTATTTGCACAAAAAAGGTGGAAAGGAGGGTGACAAACAAGTGATGAAACATACAACAAATGAAAATAAGCATGTTCCTTATCTGAATGGCAATCCTACAAGGACAGTAGCAATTTCTAAAGCAACAACATTGCTAGATACTAGTGTGGGCATTAGGATTAACTATGACAACCGTTAAATATGACATTACTTTAATGGTGCCATTGCTTCATTTTACTAGCAACATTACATTAACAGCTGCTACAGAGTTGGTATTTGGGCACGGGAGAGTAGGCGGACCAGGACATTTGCATTTCTAACAGAAAGAAGCAACTTATCTTAATGGGAAATTTAGAAGGACATGAAAAAAGTGCCATTGATTCATATTACTGGAGGCATTACATTGAAAACAACATTGGTTTAACGTTTCCTTACTTTTAACAGTGCGACTGCTACATTTTACCAGTGGCATTACATAAGAGTGGCTCGGGGCAATGAACATCAGAACATGATATCTTTCCTTTTTCAACCAATAGATCGGGTTTATATTGAGTTTGTACTGCATTTCCCTTTATTTCCCTATTAGACCAAGAGACCAGTTGGATAGCCAGTCTCTGCTACTTTTCGCCCCCATTATTTCCTCTTTCGACCAAGTCCTAGATTCAGGTAACAGATCTACCAACATCCCCACCCCCTTTCTTCCTTGTTTGAACCAAGTAGCACTAGATTCGAGTGCATGAACTTCTTTTACCTCTTAACAGTCAAAATTTAGGTGGCTTTCAAACAGCCGATCGATCCTATCGATGAGGGGGCCTAGTAAATAGTAAAAGATACAAATGCAGTGACGTTAGGAGCTCGGGAAGTAGAGCAAGGCCGGTTTCTAAGGAAGTTATACCTGAGGGTCGCCGGGATGTCGATAGGTGGGCGGCGAGAGGCCGGATCTGCCCACACTATGGCAGTGGGGAAAAAGGGGTCGGAGGCCCTCCCTAGCCAGCAGTGCTTGGCAGAGAATGGCAAGGCATGCTGACCGGGACGCGCGGGGCAGTGGGTAAGAGCCGTCGCCAAGGACGACTGCGTGAACGTTGCACCTTCTCACCTTCCCCGGCAGAGAGGATCCAGCTGGACCTGTGACCAGCGGTGAGCAGAGAGAGAGAGAGAGAGTGTGTGGACACCGCTGTCATGTTTATATCTGGAGAGGATGAGACAGTGTGAAGAGAGCAACACTAGCAAGCAAGTGCGGAGGCTCATGCCTATATAGTGGAGTACTAGTTTTCTTTTGTCTACCGGAGCCGGCTTGACCTCGTCAATGACTGTCGAGAAGTCTTCCTGCACGTGCCCCGGAGGCGCAGTTGTCGTCATTTTGATCTGAAGCACCGGATTATAACATATAACATGAAAAAATGCCACATGACAGGAAACCATGACCTCACTGCCCAAAGGAGACAACATGTGTGTGCAAACGCAATATGACCCGCGTTCCATTCGGAGAGCGGCGTGCCAGACCGACCGACAATCTGGGGTGCCACGTGAATGCGACGGGCATGTTGTATACTCCGTACATGTGTACCACCATTTTCTTGAGGCTTTGCTCCTTGGCGCAATCCATGGATACAATATTAGTATACTGTACTATTTAAAAGTCAAGGGTGGGGCTTTTCCTGTGCGGTAGGCGGGGCAGTTCCGCCTAGTCGGTTCGACAGAGACGTGAGAAGATGAGGGAGTAGGCAGCTGTAAACGTAGGGCTGTGTGATTTAACAGCGAGTTACTGCTGGACAGGTGGGGCCCCATGATTTAACTTGCCATTTTATCATTTTAACTACGGCGCTACGACCGGCGTGAGTCTCCCGATTCCTGACCACCTCCATGGTATACAAATGCCTCTCCCAATGCTCCACCATGTAGAGGCTGGCTCTTGCATTAGAGCCCACTCCTCCACTTTTTCCTTGCCTCTTTCCTCCACATATGCAAAAATACCATGTAAGCGGGCTTATAGCCCACTATTTTACTTGCTCGTACATGTGCTAAGCCTGCCACATAGGCATAAAGTCTGATGTGGCAAGTTAATTACTCCCTCCATCTAGGTGTGCAAGTCATCTTATGAAAACCAAATAATCCCAAAACACTTAGGCGCGGTGCATACATCGTTTCTTGTTACTTGACATATCAACCAATAAGAGATGTGTGGTGTACATGCTTTTAATGACTTGAGACTACCATTTCATTGGAAGAGGTCACTCCTTGGCAAATGCAATAAATACTACGAAGAAAGAGATAGAGAGAAGTAAAAAAATACTCTTAGAGCTAACCTTGTTGTATAAGTGATGACTGTGTATGACATGCCAACATCAGATAGCCTAACGCACCGTGTTAAATCTCCAAGGGCGCGACTGCGCGAGCGAGGCGGCGGTTGTGGAAGGCGCGACCATGATACGGGCTGCTGGCAGCCCTTGGATCTGAGATCGAACGGTCGCTTGCTAAGTTTCTGAAAATTTGCAGAATAGCCCTCCAGGATAGGATATTCACCCATAGGTCTAGAATCACGCCATGCAACTGTTTGATCTCAGATCCAAGGGCCCTCGGAAGCCCGTATCATGGGAGAATGGAAAGCTTCGTATCACCTGTAATTTTCTCGATGATTGACATGACATCGAAAGCCATTTAATTGGGCATCGAGTAGACATGACATCTAATTGGGCCCCCATAGTACTGCGCATGAATCCATTTATCCACTAGGCAAGCCACTACCCTGCCGTTCGCATGCCCCACTCAGCATTTTTACAAAAACCGCTAGCAGTTCTTGCTCGTACTCGTCCCCCTACGTCCTTTAACATTATGGTAGTTCGCTCCTAGTTGTCCCGTCCTTTCACATTACGACAGTTCCACTAATCCTAACCCTCCTCCCAAATCCATGGCGTCCCAAATCTCCATGATCGGTGGTGACTACAAGGTTAGAACCATCATCGGCGATGAGTTCAATGTCATCTACACCCGTTCTTTCGCAATCGTGAAAGGATGCTTGGTCGCTTCAGACGCATGTTCGAAAACTCAAATGATGAGTGGGTCGCTGGGCTAGATGTTGAGTACACCACAGTCCTGGGAAGCGAGAAGAATCTAAAGGAGGCAAAGAAGAAGAAGCCCGCTGTGATCCAGGTTTGCGTGCATGAATTATGCTTGGTCAACCACATATGCCATGCCGACGTTGAGTGCGAGGAATTTAAGAAGTTCCTCAAGGGCGGTTGAGTCAAATTCGTTACTGTAGAATTTAGGAACGACAAGGAAATCCTGGGTCGGTTAGGCCTCATTGTAGGCAACCCCTTCGACCTTCAGAAGGAAGGGCTGGTGCCCTCCCGTGACCAGCCTTCAATGCTGACACTGGCAGGAGGCATGGTTCATCCTTCGTATGGTACACTGAAGAAACCTCCGTTCAAGTTTCATCATGCATGGGAGTGGAATGTACTAGATATAGACCACATCCACTACGATGCAACGGATGGCTACCTTTGTTTCAATATCTACAAGGGTTGGATGAAGAGCAAGAGCCAAGTGTGCGGTTTAAGCAAAGAAGTATCGCCC
This sequence comes from Triticum urartu, assembly GCF_003073215.2. Taxonomy (NCBI): domain Eukaryota; kingdom Viridiplantae; phylum Streptophyta; class Magnoliopsida; order Poales; family Poaceae; genus Triticum; species Triticum urartu. Next base: position 198,973,506 of record NC_053027.1, on the reverse strand, counting down.
AAGAGGAAGAGGGACAAGGACGAAGTCGAGCACGTGGACGAGTAGTCCGAGTAAGGTGGCAATTTCTTTGCTCATGGTGGTTCTAATGCAATGTCTACCAGATTAGTTGCTTAGTTTTATTTCAGGTGTGCTTAGTTTTATTTGAGGGGTGTGTTGTGCTGAGCCCCCAGCAGAACTATGTTATGTTCCTTCTCGTTACTTTAACTCTTCATTACGTACTACATACTAGTATTTCTTACAATTCATCTTTTAGTTGGTATAGTACTACCACTCGTTTCTTCACATTATATACGTACAATATATATGACCAACATCATATAGCCAGTAGTTTAGTTGTCAAAGAATTTTAGGGTGCTTAGTTTTATTTGAGGGGTGTGTTGTGCTGGACACCATTATTGTGACTCAAATCTATTTGGCCATTTTATAATGACATAAATACCGATGGACCAACATGCCAGCTCTCCCTCTATCTCACTATAGTAAAATAAAGTGTGGAGCCTACTTGATCCCAACAACGTTCTTATTTTCCTATAAAATTATTCACTTGGTTAGTCCTAACAAGCGGGGCCACACTTATCACTGTGAGAATTGACTTATTTTTGTCATATAACATGGTCAATGGGTTTGATGTGAAAATAAAAATGTCTAACAACATTTTTGAGCAAACATCTAACTTAACGATGGCATTTTTGAGATATCTAATTGCATTTTTGAGCAGGCATCTCACAGATCGATGGCATTTTAGAGTAGATGTAACTTCTAATGGCAAAACTAGTAGTGATACACAACTAGTGACATAAATAATAAGAACTGAAGAATTAAAAAGGTATGTTAATTTCTTTAATATAATTTAGCACCCCATTTAAGCACGTACTAGCTTTTTTAATAGTACTATATGCATAATTTGGCGACGAGCGCTCTCTATATGTACCACCATTTTTCTTTAATTTCATCTTGTTAGTTTTGCTCCATGGCGCAATCCATCGATACTTCTACTGTACAAAAGTATACATTTTTTAAAGGCTATTGGGCGGGGCAGTCTAGCTTGGTCGGTTTGAAGAGAGGCGAGGGCCTTTGTGATTTGACGGCTCATTATTGCTGGAAGGCGGGGCCTTGTGATTTGGCTGCTTGTATAAATGTGCCGATGACCTGAGGAGGAGCAAAGAACCGTGGGGTATACTCAAGTTTTCCACTAGAGTAGTACGACGGAGGATCACAAAACACGGCAGCCCAGTGGCATATGGGGATACAAAATGATCTAATTTGCTAGTCATCTCATTGTTAGCATTGTTCTATTCATGCCTCGAGAGAACATGACACGTGCAACGAAACAGCCGAAGCAAAAGAAGAAACACAGGAGCAAAAGAAGAAGGAAGATTATCACCCCCAAAAAAGAAGGAAGACATACACATAAGTCTGGGGCACTGCTCTCTACTACATGAAGGGTTGCTGGCCGCGGAGTTGTAACTGCTTCTTCATCGCCTCCACGACCTCCATCTCCTTGCGTGTCTCCTCCGCCATCTTCTTCATTCTGTCCATGACGCAGGATTTCTCGACGCGAGCCTTCATCATCTGTTCCACGGCCACATTACGTACCTTGAAAGCAGTCGGGTGCTTGATGCGAAGCTTCGCCAACTCCTCCTTCTGTTCCATGACGAGGGCCTGTAGCATCTTCATCAAGGAACTACTATTCTAATGCAGCTTCTTCCAGCCGGCGTTCTCCTCCTTCAGCAGGCCGAGCTCATGGTAGATCTTCACCTTGTCCTCCTGAAGTTGCAGGATTTCGCCGGTCGCCTTCTTCTTCGAGGCAATGCTCTTCTTCAGCAGCATCACCAAGCCGTCGGTCAACTCCAACTGCTCATTGAGCTCAGCGGGCATGTCGTTGAGGCTCTCCTTCAGCAGCTCCACCAAGCCATGGATGAACTCCTTCTGCTTATTGAGGTGCTTATTGAGATGATCGGGCATGCCGTCGAGGGATAACGACTCCAGCGCCACCAGCTCAGCATGTTCGCCTCCGTGGCTAGGGTGCTCCTGGGAGCCATCGCCTGCCCGTGAGAGATCCTTCGAGGTCTCTGCGTGGTGGCGAGTCCTCTCTTTTTTTTCCACAGCCTTGGTTGCCGCTCCCTTGTTACGAGTAGTTCTCGACCTAGAGCTCTGCATACCGGCCATGGCAAGGACGGACAAAGAAGAAGGACTTATGAGGAGGAAGCTAGAGTAATTTTTGGTTAGGTAGTTCCCCTTTTTATAACCTAAGTACTACCACTATTACTAAAACCTGCACTATGGGAACACGTTCAGGTTTGGTACGGACTAGTAGGTGTGAGAAGGCTTGCACTTAATTGTAGCACTAGTACTTTCGAATGTGATGGGAACAAGGTAAAGACTAATTGATGGTTTTGGTTTCGAGGCCCAAAACGGCTCACGATGAGTTTAGTGGAACATAAATTTCATGTACTCCCTCCATCTCAGTTTACAAGGCTTGCACGTGTATCTAGGTCGTCAATGTAACTTATATAAAATAAATTGTTTAACATAAAAATATATCATTAAAAAGAATATTTGAAGTTTGTAATGATATATTTTTCGTAATGTATGCCTCTTATTAAGTTGGTCAAATTAACGACCTAGGTACACATGCAAGACTTGTAAACTGAGATAGAGGGAGTACTACATTGCTCAAATGCGGTTGCACAAGTCAGTGATGTAACCGGTCGTACATGTCAGACCAAGCCGATGTGTGTGCCTTTGGTGAGACACGGGTTCGACCGACAGTGTGTTGGTGCGACCGACCATAAAGTATTATGCGATGGAGACTTCTGGTTGTGGCTTTGGTTGATTGTCACGACCAAGCATGATAAAACTAGTGATAAATCACTTACCATCTTTTTCCAACGACCAAGTATTTTCACAGGAATACAATACATATAGATGGAGTGATTGTCAAGGTTGCAAACCAACATGGCGTTGCAAGTTCACTCCAGCAGCAACCGACTAGGTCAATGCATCGCTGGCGGGGACGGAGAGCAGCTCACCTCGCCTACGATGCATGCCCAGCGGCGCCACCACAACTGGTCCCGGAATTTGGCTTCTCCTACCACCCATTTGAATAGTTGCACCGACTACTCATGCCATTACGCAGGCATGCGCGTTCTTTCCTCCGCAGTCGACTCCGTGAATATGATCTCTGCCATTAGCCCTAGCTTGAAATCAACGCGACGCTGCTAGATGCTGACATCCCTCAGCATCTCTCCCCTGAGATCGACTTGTGCCTCCGCCTTTTGCTGCGCCAGGCGCAGCTCCTTGGAACTTCTCTCCAATCGATGCGACGCTTCCTCGATCCGATTTGCCCTTGATGCCCACCACCTGAAACGCAGCCCTGGCATGTCCTCCGGCGCCACCGATCTGCGATTCTAGAGCAATGGATCCCCTCTAAAACACATGTGGGTTTTGCTCAAAGGCGACAGTGCTGCGGGCCGCAGCGAGAGGGCAGCCCGGGATCCTGTGATCTAAGGGATTATCCATGGCGGGAACCGGTGGGCGAGGCGGGAAGGCGAGCCTAGGCGTTGGGAGAGCTCTACAAGGCTAAGATAAAGATACTATTACTCCGCTCCATCCATATTTAAATACAAAGGCCACCAACAGTAGCCCTGGCAAAAATTGATCATGCTGCCCGCGTCCTAGTTTATTGGCCCCCTTTTTTGTGCCACTTTTTATGACATGCATAAATATTATGTTACTTACAAATATGGTCAAAATTTGGCACAAAATACGAAGGAGACTAATGGAAGTACTGGCAACCCATGATTTAACTACTCGCATGCGCGCAGTGGAGTAATAATGTCTTTCTTCCACCCTCACATCCACTCAATTTGCATGCGCTGTATTAATTGACCATCAATGAAGTGAAGGACTTTACACGTGTCAAATTATCACATGGGGTGGATCTTCGTATAAAATGCGTCCCCCCATGTACCTGCGTGGGCGTGCGATGGAATGAGTGCGTGCGCGGCGTGCATGCACATCTTCACTTCATGCATGTACCGCTAGTGTGGCTCAGAGAGGACGAGTACATTCTTCTGGAACAAGCAGCACGTCACTGTGATCAATCCACACAAGGAGGTTGCGACAACAACTCCACATGTGCCACGTGGCTTCATGAACTGTAAGAGAGACACTACGTAGAGTGCCATTGGAATCCTAATTTACATGTTTTGCACAGACTCAAAGTACTAGTAACGTACACGTGCATTGCACGCATCAGATTTGGCAACCAAATTATGAATAAATACCACACTATAGCATGTATGCTCTAGGTCATATATGCCTAATGTAGACCTTCGTTTAATTCTTACAGTTCATCTGATTCAAAATAAATTAGTTTTTATAAAAAAAGCTAGGGCCTCTTTGATTTGTAGGATTTCCAAAACGCGGGAATAGGAAAAACATGGGATTAGAGTGGAGTTTCATCTTGAATCCTACAGGATTGTACGAGTGTTTGATTGTGCATAGAAAAAACGCAGGATTCTTTCAAAGAGGTTTGAGTGGATGGGATGTTTCCTATGAAATCTAGTGCAAATGAATCCTATGAAAAAATTCCTATGGTTTAGAATCCTATGAATCAAAAAACCAAGATAGGAAAAATTCCTAAGGATTAGAATCCTCCAAAATTCCTTTGAGAATCCTTTGAATCAAAGAAGCCCTTAATTTATTTTATGATTCATGGAATTGTGTGCTGTAAAGCATAAAGTAAAAACAAATAATGGCAATTCAACTAGAAAAAAAGTTTGGGAAGTTATGATACGGAAGATTCTAGAACAAAGGAGAAGCACTTGTGTTTTGAGGTTTGTGCATTATTCTTAAGTTCAACCATGGAGTCTGCTAGATTGTACATGTGGCAAAATCCAGTGGGGGCTAGTAGATGGTGCGAGTGGCCAAGTGCATGGAGACTATGAAGGAGTGCACAAGTGCGAGATCGATATTTAAAGAGAGGGGGCGAGAATGTGCGTCGTTGTGCGCAGTGGCGGAGCCATGAAAAATAAATGAGCTAGGGGGCCAAGCATTGCCAATCCTTTACGAGGAGGGCCAATTCATCAACTTAAACCATTTTACCGGCAATTGTCTAATGATCACATTCATATTAGCCTTGATATATAGTGTTGTTAGGGGGGGCAGGGCCCTTGCTGCCCCTGTCTTCGCCACTATGCGCACGTTTGAGAGATGAAGCGGAAGGCATGGATGATGAGAGGGGGGCGTTGGATATATAATTAATGTGTGTATTAGCTATGTAATACTATATGGAGAGGTATAGATTGATCGATGTGGACGTGGGAAAGAGGGTTAGACCTCACTAGATATATAGATTGATCGGTTTGTGTGGGAAACTGTGAAAGACCTAGCTATATATACACACACATAGAGGAACATGGATTGTTGCACATGCACGTGAGAGATAAAGAATGCCCGATATGATGGAGAGGGGGAGGTGTGTGTGTGTGTGCATGCATGGGAGACCGACTGGAAGAAAAAGATGGCATGTGTGCGATGGATAATGTCGACTGGTACTGTGTGTGCATGCATGCACGGGAGAAAGTTAGTGGTACAATTATAAAAGAGAAGATGACTGTGTGGGTGTAAAATATTAGGTAAGGTCATAATCAATGTAAACTTGAATTCAAATATTTGAATAAGAGATCATGATGTTTGAAACCCATGCATGCATGAATATAACTGAGATATGCGCGGTGTGGTTTGGAAACGAGCCTGTTGTACTGTATACACATTGAACAAGGTTAGACTGGGTTGAATTTGAGATATCGATGGCGGACATCGTTTGGCCACATTGCATCCGTCCAAGGATACACTATTCTAATTGGAGAAGATGGGTGGCTTTCGTATCACATATCTATATCTATAACGCTATATATATATTATATTTTATATTTTTTATATAGTGTGCGGATAACTTTAACTTTGAAAGATGGTCGTTGGATCAGGCCAATCCGATGGTGCAGAGATGGCAAATTTGAGCACGACTGGCTGTTGGATATCATCTAGATTCCACCAAATTTTGCCACAGGTACAATCTAGAAGACTCCATGGTTGAACTTAAGCATAATGCACAAACCTCAAAACACAAGCACTTCTTCTTTGTTCTAGAATCTTCCATATCAGAATTGCCCAAAATTTTTTCTACATGATTTGCCATTATTTGTTTTTTACTTTATGCCTTACAACACACAATTCCATGAATCTTAAAATAGAATAGCTTTCTTATAAAAACTAGATGATTTTGAATGAAATGAACTACAAGAATTAAACAAACATCAACATCATGCATATATGACTCAAAGCTTACATGATATAATGTGGTATTTATTCATAATTTGGTTGCCAAATCTCATGCGTGCAATGCGCGTGTACCTTACTAGTATAAATGGTGTTTGTATGTGTGTTGTGCTTGTTAAAAACATTGTGCATAGTATATCATACATGGTTTAGATTCCGAACATCTAGCTAGAGCATACATGTTCTATGATTTGAATTCAACATAAAATGGATACATATATTTGAATTTGAGATCGTATGTACATGTAGTTTGTATTTATATAGGAATTTACTTCTCCTATATTCATGTCTTGTGTTGTGAAGATAATATTTAGATGGTTGTATAACTAACCTGAGTACAATCCCATTCAAACAGGGAAAATTTACTAAAATTTAGTCCATATGCTAGACAACACACATTGTTTTTTTTATTGTTGAGGGAAGTGGAAATTGTTCTGGTACTGTACATGTTATGTTTGTTGTCCCCATTTTTTTAGTTTTTTTTGTTGTATGTGAATGCATTTCTTGTAATATAGTAAAACGGGACATGGCTCTCTCTAGTGATGAGGTGTGAATTGTCTTTTGTTAGTACACGTTAAGCTTGTTCTCCCGAAATTTCAAGTCGCGCCTTGTTATGCCGAAATTTCAAGCTAGCGTCTCTCTCTATCGTGTTACGAAAGTCCCGCCTCTTCAACCAGCGCCTTGTTTTCCCGAAATATTTAAGATATATCTTTGTCTCGTTGTGCTTCGACAACTCCCTCCATCTCAACCCGCGCCTTGCTAAAATTACAACGCGCGCGAAAACTCCCACCTCCTATAAAATCCCGACACGCGAAATGCCCGTGATACCCCTGAACCGAAAGAACCGCTTAGCTCAAATCGGTGGGGGTACTTTCGTAACTTACCCCACATTTCGGACAAGCGCGTCCCTAAGCCATGGTTCCCCACTCCCATCCCATCCGCCCACCCATTCGTACACCAAGGCCGCGAAAACCAGCGAAGCCCCACACCCTCCTCCGTCCGCCACCCAGCCGGAGCCTCTTCCCCGACGACGTCGTCCACATCAACATCTCGACGTCCCTCATCCACCGTACCGGATGAGGATTCGTCATTGATCTCGTCGTCCTGCTGGTTCAGCCACCCCGTCCTCCACCACCAAGGAGCCGCCCCGACGTTCCCCTCGTATTTCTTGCCACCTCCATTCCCACACCACTGTCTTCACCTGCACCACCGGAAGAGCATCATCATCACCGTTTCCTCGGATGAAGCTGAGGCTTAATCGGCGCCACCAAAGTGGTTGTACACTCATCGCCGCATTTTCTTCTTGATTCAATCTCACGGTGTTGCCGGCGCTCGGTCCCGAGCCAACATGGCGCGGCTCCATCCATGGCGGCATCGCCAGCCACTTCCTCCACGGCGTCGCTCCCTCGGCGGCGACGTCCACATCAGTAGGAGTTGTTGCTGCTTTAGCTCTCGCTCGCGCTGTTGCTCTGCTCTTGCTCTCGGTCCCTTGCTTGGTCTGCTCTTACTATTGCTCTTGCTCGCGCTGTTGCTCTCGCTCTTGCTCTTGCTTGAGATGCTGCTCCGATTTAGATACACTTCAGTCGTAGCGGGAAGGGGGGCTCGCCGGAGAGGTACCCCATTATCTATCTTAGGGTTCAGGGTGGGGGCGGTGGTCACTGGCGGTGGTGGGGCGGTGGCATGGGGATCGCCGGAGAAAAAGCTCGGCACGGGGGGGGCTAGAGGGATGTCCGGGGCGGCGACGGACCGGTGGTGGGGAGTGGTTTCAGGGCGGGCGGGGCGGTGCACCGCCGGCCGCGGGCGGCGGGGGGCGGCTGTTTGGCCGTTGGTGGCTAGCGGCTCAGGGTAGCCTCACCTGATGCTGCTACACGACCAGCTGCCCCGGCTCTCGCACGCGCTGCTGCTGCTGCTACTGCTTTTTTGCTGTACACCAAGGTTCGTTTAGTTTTGACAGTAAAATTCAGTTTTGACAACAAAATTTAGTTTCGATAGTTAAGTTCAGTTTCGGCAGTTAAACTTAGTTTCGACAGTTAAGTTCAGAGATGAGCGGCTGATGTATTTTACATCTAGCACTTTGTGGTTATGTATTTTACGTCATCTATTGGATATGTTATTAGAATTCCACTCAGGTTAACGTTGTCTCTCTTGTCCTGCTTCAGCCTCGGCGTCGTACAACTCACCGGAGCTGCTCCAACGACGAAACCCTCCATCACAGCGGAGCAGTACCCCAGGCTCCATCTCCAGTCGCCTAAGATCTTCTTCCCCTCCTCCGACAGCCAAGTTAGCCGGAGCATCCTCACGGACCAACCCAATCATGCTGAGATCGACATGGCTTCGCCAAAGAGGTTGTACACTTGTGGTTTGACTTAATCTCACCATGCTTCTTTGCATCCTGTGATCTTCCAATTCTTGTGAATCAAACACCCAGATTGGCAGAAATCATGTGTTTTCAAATTCTCTGTTTTGCACATGCATTCCTATCCTATTCCTGTCTATTTCCTATCCCTGCATTGTTAGAATCCTCAAATTCAAACAAGCCCTTACACAATTACTTCTGTTACAGATATGTGTCAAAGAAATCCTTGTGTGGTTTGTCCTGCTCCTGCTGCATTGTGTTCCACCCTAGCTCAGCTGCTCCAACGACGGAAGGTTTCACCACAGCAGGGATCCGCTCTCCAGACTACCTTTCGCCGCCTCAGATCTTCTTCCCCGCCGCTGGCTTCCATGACAACTACATTACCATCATCAACTGAGCAGATGACCTTGAGGACTACACGGGTCCGCAAGAGAGGTCGCACTCTTCCGTGTCTGCTTACGTTATGCATCGCCTAATATGATGACTTGCTACTTTATCATCGTGTTCACCTATTAGACTCCGAGTCAGGTCCAAACTAATGCTAAAACTTGAGTTTCTAAATAGTTGTGGGGTACAAATTGGGGCAGCAATCAGTACTATCTATCAACTATCTGGTTAATCTCAGGTGTCTACTATGAGTTTCATGTTGGGTGCAAACAAACATTAAAGGAGCCATTATCTGTATTTTTTAATTAAAGCTATTATCAGCCTGCCATCATTGGTTTAGGGTCTATCCACAGTTTGCTACTATCACTCTGGATTTGTGCATGCACTCCTTACATAATCTCACTATGTTTTATTCCTATGCATGTCAGTTATTGTACACAATGGAACCGAACGTGTAGAGCAAAAGAGAAGAGCCTTGTGTGGCAATAAAATTTCATGCAGACGTCACTCCATGGTGGGCGCAAAGGCAGCCCCCCTCCACCCATTTCGAATCATAATCAAGTGGAAGATAACTGTTCTGAGGGGGATTCAGAAGGAGAAGACCACTCCTATTTACCCCCTGAGGTCTTCACTCTAACTTGGCATGCTGATGTTGGTAATATCATGCATATGGTGCCTTGCATTGCTTACTGTATACATAAAATATGCCATGTGCTTAGTTTAGACATGCTTTGTGTCAATGCCATCTGTTTAGTTTCTTTATCGTATATGTGAATCATGCAATGCCATCTTGTTTAGCCAGGCATCATATATGTGAATTTTGCAATGCCACCCTGGTTAGCCAGTCATCTTATATGTGAATTATATCATGCCATAATTTTTTTATTACGTGTTAACTTTTTCAACAATTTTAGTACATTCAATTACTCTTCCTGTGCATCAGCCATTCGACACGGTCATGGAAAAAAAATCTGAAGTGGAAACAAGGTCTTGAGAGCAAAAAATGATATCTGAAGAAGCGCATGGCTTGCTGGTTACGGATAGCTCCTCAGAGGAGGATTCAGAGACAGATGACCAGTCCTACCCCCCCCCCCCCCCCCGAGGTGCATGCTCTAACTTGGCAGGGTTATGTTGCTCATATCATGCGTATGGTATCTTGCATTGCCATGTCATTTGCTTAATTTAGATATGCTTTGTGTGAATGCCACCTGTTTAGTGTCTAATTACCATATATTTGAATTATGCGACGCCATCTTGTTGCAAGGCATTATATATGTGAATTATGCAATGCTATCTTGTTGCAAGGCATTATATATGTGAATTATGCAATGCCATGCTGTTTAGCCAAGCGTCATATATTTGAATTATATCATGCCGGCTTTTTTTGTATTTCTCGTTGCATTTATCAACAATGTTTGTATATTCAACCGCTCTTCCTGTGCATCAGCCATTTGAATTGGTGATGGAGAAATCTGGAGTGAAAACAAGGTCTTTAGAGTAGACAATGCTACCTGCTGAAGCAGATATCTTGCTGGTTACAGATAGCTCTTTAGAGGAGGATTCAAAGGCAGGTGACCAGTCCTATTATCCCCCTGATGTGTATGCTCAAACTTGGCAGGGTTATATTACTCATATCATGCATATGTTGTATTGCAATGCTTAGTTTTTACATCATATACACAATATTGAATGCCATCTCCTTAGTTGACACATCATATATGCGATTGCCCTCTGCTCACTTGCTTAGTATATAAATCATATATTTGAATTATGTCATGCCAACATGTTTACATAGACATCATGTATCTGAATTATGGCATGCCAACGCATTTTCTAAAGACATAATATAGTTATATCATCTCATCCTGTTTACATAGTCATCATATTTTTAATTATGTCATTCTATCCGTGAATTGTATCATGCCATCATGTTTCCATCGATGGCATGTTTGTGATTTATGGGATGCTAACCACTTTAATAGACACATCGTATAGTTATATCATGTCATCCTGTTTACATAGTCATCTTATTTTTAAGTATGTCATTCTATCCTATTTAGTTAGCCATCATACATGTGAAATTGTGTCATGTTATCCTGTTTAATTAGCCGTCATGTATGTGAAATTATGTCCTGCTATTTTGTTTGGTTAGACAACATAAATGTGAATTATTTCCTGCCCTGTTTTCTTCCCTACTATCCATTGCACCTGTCTCTTACAATGTTTGTACGTTCAATTACTTTTCTTGTTTATCAGCCATTTCAATTGGAGGGGCTGATGGCAGTATCTATGGGAGTAAAAACATGGTCTTCAGAAAAGATCGTGCTACCTGTCGATGCAGATAGAACCACGGTTGTACTTGCCCAAGAACTAGCCCCACCACACATAACCCAGACTCACGCAGATTGTACCCCTACCCAGTTGGACAGAGAATGAGCTACACCCCTTCTAACCCCAACCCCAGCAGATAGTAACCCAGTTCCATTTGACACAACACCGTCTCCACCACAGAGCATCCGAACACCAGCAGTTAGTAAGGCAACTATAGTGCCCAAAGCACGAGGACCACCACTCCGAACCCCAAGTCACGCTTAAAGCAGAAGAAGAATTATTCTCTGGTCAAGTTCTGTAGCTATGGTTCATACTACTTTGCTCTTGCATCACTGTATTTACTCATACCAACTAATTTCAAATTTGAAGGATGCACTTGAAACTCCAATGGAGCAACAGGTATGTTTCAAACCTGTTTCCTTAACGTGTTTGCTGTTGTAACATGCTCTATGTTGACTTCGGTTTCAATTGAATAAACAGTTTTGTTCTCATGCCATGCATATTACAAGTGTTGTTATTGCTATGTAGTTTCCCACACTTATATTCTGTCTATGCTGCTTTGTCTTAAATAGATATGATTCGAACTGTATCTATCTTGATTTGGCAACATAAACTAGAATGATATAGACCATACAGTGACCATACTACAGAGATATATGTTTGTTTCATGACGTTATCCTGTCCACCTTACTACTGGACTGGTTTACCAAAATGAGTTTCATATACTACATTGTAAACCTGTGATGTGTTTGTTTGTTTCTCTTTTAGAACGCGGATAAAATATTGGAGAAGAGTACCCCATTATGCAATGGTAAAGGAAGTAATGCAGATAAGGTTCAAGATAGTGAGACATCCCTGTTGGTCTCCAACAAAGCTGATAAAAACTATATTGAAGACACGGAGACAACCCCCAAGTCCTGTCTTGATGTAGTGTTCGAGTTACTGGCTACTACTGCTGGCACCAGCTCTTCGAACTCGCTGCCTGAATCAGTTCGGCTTCTTGAGTCTCAACTTCAAGTTGAAAGGCATCAATCAGATGTTATGCGACAGAAAGCAGAAGGACTGAGGAAGTCCCTACAGAATTCAGATGCATACTTCCCAGTGCAACAGCAAGTGCTGGAGGATTTAAGGGCCAAACAAGAGAAAGTTAATAAGCTTGCTAAGCATCTTGCCAGCATTATGGGTACCCAAGATATTGTTTCTTGAGATCTTCTGAAGTGTTTTCAGTTCTGGACTTGTTTTGTTGCGGCGTTTATTTGCACTGGTCGCCAATTTTAACAACCAGTGTATATGATATGCTGCTTTGTTCCCTATATTTGCACTGGTGGCAAACTTTGATGCCCAGTGGATGTAATATGTGTAATAGTCGTGATAGCCTAGCGTAAGTTGCTTGCTTATTTATTTCCTTGTTGTCTTGTTTATTTTTTTGCTTGTAGTCAGTGCAGTTCTTTTTCTACAGTTTGCTAGTGGCCGCAATAACCTATTTTTAAAACTAGGCCACAATAACCATGGGCTACATATTTACTGTAGTTACCAAGGGCCTCGTACGGGCTGTAGAAACAATGGGCCTTCTACGGGCCGTAGCATCAATTGTCCTTCTACGTGTTGTATGATCTATAGGACAAACATGGGCCAATAACATACCGCATTATGGGCCATAAATGGGCTAGATTTGGAATCGTCCATTCATGGGCTGACAATAATGGCGCATCATTAATCGGCCCCATTTGATGACGCTATGAAAACGGCCCAACGGATTAACAGGCTGCAAACGGGCCGATTGTAACCGCGGGCTGAATTTGGCCCACAAGCAGAAAAGGCCAAAAACGGGCCGTAAGTAACCGAATGCTGGAAATGAGCCCAAGAATAAATGGGCCCTGAGAAGGACGAAAGATAACATGGGTTGGAAATGGCCCAATGGAATAATGGGTCATTAATGGGTATAAAGGGGTACACTATTCATTGCGGGCCAGATTCACCACGGGCCGTTAATGGGCCAAGAGTTACAAATGGCCTCGTATTGGCCAAAAGACATCATGGGCCATACATGGGCCGGAAGTTACAACGGGCTGGAATCATATTGGACGACCCAGATGAAGCTACTAGGCTTAATTCCGATAGGCCGTAACAAACCGTGAGTTAGCGGGTCATAAATGGGCTATATACGAACAGGCCGTTAACAGGCTTTCCGTGGGCCGGCCCGTTACCTTTTGACCAAGTCAAACGGGCCAGCCTTTTCACCGGAATGGGCCTCTATTGGGCCGTGCCACGTGTCGACGTATCATAGGTGCCTCCTATCCAATGAATGCATGACATCTGCCCCAACGGTGAGCCAACACGTGTTTCCTCCGGCCAATGAGAATTTTACACATGGAAAATCCTCATTGATCCGGGCTGTTAGCGGGTTATCGGATCCAAAACCGGACTCGATAGCTTAACAGCGACCCGTTAGGGTGGATGCCACGTGTCGGTCACCCTTGACGAAAGCACTTCCATGACGTGTGATTTATCGCCATCGAAGTGGACACTTCCGTGATGATAATTTTGGTAATGTCATGGAACACTTCTACGACACCACATGTATGACTATCTTGATTTTGTCATAAAATTGTCATGGATGTAGATGCATGACAGAAAACACGACCTACTGTGACAAACACGTATCATCACGGAGGTGTCCTTTTTTTGTAGTGCTTCATCATCATCTTCTTCGTCATTGACTTCATCATTCATGGCGCCCAAGAAGAAGCCCGGTGCAACAGCTCATCCTTCCACCTCGAAGGCCCCCTCGCATGCGGCCGCTGATACCATAGGTTTTGAGGCAGCATTGCGGGATGCGGGTGCCGTAGGGGACACGGTCGGCACAGACGGCGTTGTCGTTATTGATACGTCTCGAACGTATCTATAATTTTTTATTGCTCCATGCTATATTACATACTGTTTTGGACTATATTGGGCTTTATTTTCCACTTTTATATTATTTTTAGGACTAACCTATTAATCGGAGGCCCAGCCCATAATTGCTGTTTTTTTGCCTATTTCAGTGTTTCGGAGAAAGGGAATATCAAATGGAGTCCAAACGGAATGAAACCTTCGGGGCCGCGATTTTCTCATCAGATAAGACCCAGGAGACTTGGACCCTCCGTCAAGAAAGCCACGAGGCGGTCACGAGGGTGGAGGGCGCCCCCCTAGGGCGCGCCCCCTACCTCGTGGGCCCCTCGAAGCTCTACCGACGTACTTCTTCCTCCTACATATACCTACGTACCCCCAAACGATTAGGGACGAAGCCAAAAACCTAATTCCACCACTGCAACTTTCTGAATCCACGAGATCCCATCTTGGGGCCTGTTCCGGAGCTCCGCAGGAGGGGGCATCGATCACGGAGGGCTTCTACATCATCATCCAAGCCCCTCCGATGAAGTGTGAGTAGTTTACTTCAGACCTACAGGTCCATAGTTAGTAGCTAGATGGATTCTTCTCTCTTTTTGGATATCAATACAATGTTCTCCCCCTCTCTCGTGGAGATTTATTCGATGTAATCTTCTTTTTGCGGTGTGTTTGTTGAGATCGATGAATTGTGGGTTTATGATCCAGTCTATCTATGAATAATATTTGAATCTTCTCTGAATTCTTTTATGTATGATTGGTTATCTTTGCAAGTCTCTTCGAATTATCAGTTTGGTTTGGCCTACTAGATTGGTTGTTCTTGCCATGGGAGAAGTGCTTATCTTTGGGTTCGATCTTGCGGTGTCCTTTCCCAGTGACAGAAGGGGCAGCAGGGCACGTATTAAATTGTTGCCATCGAGGATAACAAGATGGGTTTTTTTTATCATATTGCATGAAACTATTCCTCTACCTCATGTCATCTTGCTTAAGGCATTACTCTGTTTTTAACTTAATACTCTAGATGCATGCTGGATAGCGGTCGATGGGTGGAGTAATAGTAGTAGATGCAGGCAGGAGTCGGTCTACTTGTCTCGGACGTGATGCCTATATACATGATCATACCTAGATATTCTCATAACTATGCTCAATTCTGTCAATTTCTCAATAGTAATTTGTTCAGCCACCGTAGAATACTTATGCTCTTGAGAGAAGCCACTAGTGAAACCTATGGCCCCCGGGTCTCTTTCTCATCATATCGATCTCAATTACTTTATTATTGCTTTGCTTTTTTACTTTTCCTTTTACTTTTCACTTTGCATCTCTATACCAAAAATACCAAAAAAATATTATTTATCATCTCTATCAGATCTCACTTTCGTAAGTGACCATGAAGGGATTGACAACCCTAAGCGCGTTGGTTGCGTTGAGCTATTGTTTTTGTGTAGGTATGAGGGACTCGCGCGTAGCCTCCTACTGGATTGGTACCTTGGTTCTCAAAAACTAAGGGAAATACTTACGCTACTTTGCTGCATCATCCTCTCCTCTTCGGGGAAATCCAATGCAGTGCTCAAGAGGTAGCAAGAAGAATTTCTGGCACCGTTGCCGGGGAGGTTCGCGCAAGTCAAGATTTGACTCCCGACAACGAGCCATTTTTGGCGCCGTTGCCAGGGAGTCTGCGCAAAAGTCAACATACCAAGTACCCATCACAATCCCTATCTCCCGCATTACATTATTTGCCATTTGCCTCTCGTTTTCCTCTCCCCTCAATTCACCCTTGCCGTTTTATTCGCCCTCTCTCTCTATCCTCCCTCTCTTTCTCTATTTGCCTCTTTTTGCCCGTTTGCCTCTTGTTTGCTCGTGTGTTGGATTGCTTGTTTGTCGCGATGGCCCAAGATAATACTAAATTGTGTGACTTCACCAAAACCAACAATAATGATTTCCTTAGCACTCCGATTGCTCCTCTTACTGATGCTGAATCTTGTGAAATTAATACTGCTTTGCTGAATCTTGTCATGAAAGATCCGTTTTCCGGCCTTCCTAGTGAAGATGCCGCGACCCATCTTAATAGCTTCATTGATTTGTGTGACATGCAAAAGAAGAAAGATGTCGATAATGATATTGTTAAATTGAAGCTATTTCCTTTTTTGCTTAGAGATCGTGCTAAATCTTGGTTTTCATCTTTGCCTAAAAATATTATTGATTCATGGAACAAGTGCAAAGATGCTTTTATCTCTAAGTATTTTCCTCCCGCTAAGATCATCTCTCTTAGAAACAATATTATGAATTTTAAGCAACTTGATTATGAACATGTTGCACAAGCTTGGGAGAGAATGAAATTAATGATACGTAATTGCCCTACTCATGGTTTAAATTTGTGGATGATTATACAAAAATTTTATGCCAGATTGAATTTTGCTTCTAGAAATCTTTTAGATTCGGCCGCGGGAGGCACTTTTATGGAAATCACTTTATGAGATGCTACTAAACTCCTACATAATATTATGGTTAATTATTCTCAATGGCACACTCAAAGATCTACTAATAAAAAGGTGCATGCGATAGAAGAAATTAATGTTTTGAGTGGGAAGATGGATGAACTTATGAAATTATTTGCTAATAAGAGTGTTTCTTCTGATCCTAATGATATGCCATTGTCTACTTTGATTGATAATAATAATGAATCTATGGATGTAAATTTTGTTGGTAGGAACAATTTTGGTAACAACGCATATAGAGGAAATTTCAATCCTAGGCCTTATCCTAGTAATCCCTCTAATAATTATGGTAATTCCTACAACAATTCTTATGGAAATTATCATAAGATGCCCTTTTATTTTGAATCTAATATTAAAGAATTTATTTCTTCGCAAAAGAATTTTAATGCTATGATTGAAGAAAAATTGCTTAAGATTGATGATTTGGCTAGGAACGTTGATAGAATTTCTCTTGATGTTGATTCTTTAAAGCTTAGATCTATTCCACCTAAGCATGATATCAATGAGTCTCTCAAAGCCATGATAATTTCCATTGATGAGTGCAAGGAAAGAACCGCTAGGACGCATGCTATGAAAGTTGCCTTTATTAAAGCGTGTTCTTCCAATTCCTATGAAAATAAAGATGAGGATCTAAAAGTTATTGATGTGTCCCCTATTAAATCTTTGTTTTTCAATATTAATCTTGATAATAATGGGACTGAATATAATCCACCTTTACCTAGAAGGCGTTCTAAAAAATTCGGAGAATTTAGATCTTGATGGTGAAATTGATAAAAGTGGGATTAAAAGAAATAAAACCTTAGATGATGCTAAACCCACTATATTGGATTTCAAGGAATTTAATTATGAAAATTTCTGTTTAATTGATTGTATTTCCTTGTTGCAATCCGTGCTAAATTCTCCTCATGCTTATAGTCAAAATAAAGCCTTTAGCGAACATGTCGTTGATGCGTTGATGCAATCTTATGAAGAAAAACTTGAGTTGAAAGTTTCTATCCCTAGAAAACTTTATGATGAGTCGGAACCTACTATTAAAATTAAAATTAAAGATTATGAGTTTTATGCTTTGTGTGATTTGGGTGCTAGTGTCTCTACTATTCCCAAAACTTTGTGTGATTTGCTAGATTTCCATGATTTTGATGATTGCTCTCTAAACTTGCATCTTGCGGATTCCACTATTAAGAAACCTATGGGAAGAATTAATGATGTTCTTATTGTTGCAAATAGGAATTATGTGCCCGTAGATTTTATCGTTCTTGATATAGGTTGCAATCCTTCTTGCCCTATTATTCTCGGTAGACCTTTCCTTAGAACGGTTGGTGCAATTATTGATATGAAGGAAGGGAATATTAGATTTCAATTTCCATTAAAAAATGGCATGGAACACTCACCTAGAAAGAAAATAAAATTACCATATGAATCTATCATAAGATCCACTTATGGATTGCCTACCAAAGATGCCAATACCTAGATCTATTCTTGCTTGTTATGCCTAGCTAGGGGCGTTAAACGATAGCGCTTGTTGGGAGGCAACACAATTTTATTTTTATTCCTTGCTTTTTGATCCTGTTTAGTAATAAATAAATTATTTAGCCTGTGTTTTGGTTGTTTTTTTTGTTTAATTAGTGTTTGTGGCAAGTAGAACCGTTGGGAAGACTTGGGGAAAGTCTTGTTGAACTTGCTGTAAAATACAGAAACTTTAGCACTCACGAGAACTGCTGTCATTTTTATTTGAAGAGTTCTATTTATTTAATTATTTTTTCATATGATTAATAGATAAATTCCTCACGGCCAGCATGTTATTTTAGAATTTTTGGGGTTACAGATCTTGCGCTAGCTACAGATTATTACAGACTGTTCTGTTTTTGACAGATTCTGTTTTTCGTGTGTTGTTTGCTTATTTTGATGAATCTATGGCTAGTAAAATAGTTTATAAACCATAGAGAAGTTGGAATAAAGTAGGTTTAACACCAATATAAATAAATAATGATTTCATTATAGTACCTTGAAGTGGTCTTTTGTTTTCTTTCGCTAACGGAGCTCACGAGATTTTCTACTTTAAGTTTTGTGTTGTGAAGTTTTCAAGTTTTGGGTAAAGATTTGATGGATTATGGAACAAGGAGTGTCAAGAGCCTAAGCTTGGGGATGCCCATGGCACCCCCAAGATAATTGAAGGACACGTAAAAGCCAAAGCTTGGGGATGTCCCGGAAGGCATCCCCTCTTTCGTCTACTTCTATCGGCAACTTTACTTGGAGCTATATTTTTATTCACCACATGATATGTGTTTTGCTTGGAGCGTCTTTTATGATTTGAGTCTTTGATTGTTAGTCTATCACAATCATCCTTGCTGTACACACCTTTTGAGAGAGCCATACATAATTTGGAATTTGATAAAATACTCTATGTGCTTCACTTATATCTTTTGAGCTCTATAGTTTTACTCTAGTGCTTCACTTATATCTTTTGAGTTTTATAGTTTTGCTCTAGTGCTTCACTTATATCTTTTAGAGCACGGTGGTGGATTTGTTTTAGAGAAACTATTGATCTCTCATGCTTCACTTGGATTATTTTGAGAGTCTTAATAGCATGGTAATTTGCTTAATACTAATATGCTTGGTATTCAAGATTTGTAAAACTTTCTTTTGAGTGCGTTGAATACTAAGAAAAAATTGATGCTTGATAATTGTTTTGAGAAATGAGGATGGTGATATTAGAGTCATGCTAGTTGAGTAGTTGTGAATTTTAGAAATGCTTGTGTTAAAGTTTGTGATTCCCGTAGCATGCACGTATGGTGAACCGTTATGTGATGAACTCGGAGCATGATTTATTTATTGATTGTATTTCTTATGAGTGGCGGTCGGGGACGAACGATGGTCTTTTCCTACCAATCTATCCCCCTAGGAGCATGCGCGTAATACTTTGCTTTGATAACTTCTAGATTTTTGCAATAAGTATATGAGTTCTTTATGACTAATGTTGAGTCCATGGATTATACGCACTTTCCTTCCTTCCACCATTGCTGACCTCTCTAATACCGCGCACTTTTCGCCGGTATCATACACCCACCAAATACCTTCCTCAAAACAGCCACCATACCTACCTATCATGGCATTTCCATAGCCATTCCGAGATATATTGCCATGCAACTTTCCACCGTTCCGTTCATTATGACACGCTCCATCATTGTCATATTGCTAGCATGATCATGTAGTTGACATCGTATTTGTGGCAAAGCCACCGTTCCTAATTCTTTCATACATGTCACTCTTGATTCATTGCATATCCCGGTACACCGCCGGAGGCATTCATATAGAGTAATATTTTGTTCTAAGTATTGAGTTGTAATAAAAATAAAAAGTGTGATGATCATCATTCTTAGAGCATTGTCCCAAGTGAGGAAAGGATGATGGAGACTATGATTCCCCCAAAAGTCGGGATGAGACTCCGGACGAAAAAAAGAGGCCATAAAAAAAGAGAAGGCCCAAAAAAAAGAGAGAAAAAGAGAGAAGGGACAATGTTACTATCCTTTTACCACACTTGTGCTTCAAAGTAGCACCATGATCTTCATGATAAAGAGTCTCTCATTTTGTCACTTTCATATACTAGTGGGAATTTTTCATTATAGAAATTGGCTTGTATATTCCAATGATGTGCTTCCTCAAAATGCCCTAGGTCTTCGTGAGCAAGCGAGTTGGATGCACACCCACTTAGTTTCTTTTGTTGAGCTTTCATATACTTATAGCCCTAGTGCATCCGTTGCATGGCAATCCCTACTCACTCACATTGATACCTATTGATGGGCATCTCCATAGCTCATTGATACGCCTAGTTGATCTGAGACTATCTTCCCCTCTTTTTGTCTTCTCCACAACCACCATTATATTCCACATATAGTGCTATATCCATGGCTCACGCTCATGTATTGCGTGACGATCGAAAAAGTTTTGGAAATTTCAAAAGTATGAAACAATTGCTTGGCTTGTCACCGAGGTTGTGCATGATTTAAATACTTTGTGTGGTGAAGATAGAGCATAGCCAGACTATATGATTTTGTAGGGATAGCTTTCTTTGGCCATGTTATTTTGAGAAGACATAATTGCTTTGTTAGTATGCTTGAAGTATTATTATTTTTATGTCAACATGAACTTTTGTCTTGAATCTTTTGAATCTGAATATTCATACCACAATTAAGAAGATTTACATTGAAATTATGCCAAGTAGCACTTCGCATCAAAAATTCAGTTTTTATCATTTACCTACTCGAGGATGAGCAGGAATTAAGCTTGGGGATGCTTGACACGTCTCCAACGTATCTATAAATTTTGATTGCTCCATGCTATATTACCTACTGTTTTAGACTATATTGGGCTTTATTTTCCACTTTTATATTATTTTTGGGACTAACCTATTAACCGGAGGCCTAGCCCAGAATTGTTGTTTTTTGCCTATTTCAGTGTTTCGGAGAAACATAATAACAAACATAGTCCAAACGGAATGAAACCTTCGGGAACACGATTTTCTCATCAGATAAGAACCAGGAGACTTGGACCCTCCGTCAAGAAAGCCACGAGGTGGTCACGAGGGTGGAGGGCGCACCCCTTGCCTCGTGGGCCCCTCTAAGCTCCACCGACGCACTTCTTCCTCCTACATATACCTACGTACCCCCAAATGATCAGGGACGGAGCCAAACACCTAATTCCACCGCCGCAACTTTCTGTATCCACGAGATCCCATCTTGGGGCCTGTTCCGGAGCTCCGTCGGAGGGGGCATCGATCACGGAGGGCTTCTACATCATCATCCAAACCCCTCCGATGAAGTGTGAGTAGTTCACTTCAGACCTACGGGTCCATAGTTAGTAGCTAGATGGCTTCTTCTCTCTTTTTGGATCTCAATAAAATGTTCTCCCCCTCTCTCATGGAGATCTATTCGATGTAATCTTATTTTTACGGTGTGTTTGTTGAGACCGATGAATTGTGGGTTTATGATCTAGTCTATCTATGAATAATATTTGAATCTTCTCTAAATTCTTTTATGTATGATTGGTTATCTTTGCAAGTCTCTTCGAATTATCAGTTTGGTTTGGCCTACTAGATTGGTTATTCTTGCCATGGGAGAAGTGCTTAGCTTTGGGTTCGATCTTGCGGTGTCCTTTCCCAGTGACAGAAGGGGCAACAAGGCACGTATTGTATTGTTGCCATCGAGGATAACAAGATGGGGTTTTTATCATATTGCATGAAACTATCCCTCTACATCATGTCAACTTGCTTAAGGCGTTACTCTGTTTTTTAACGTAATACTCTAGATGCATGCTGGATAGCGGTCGATGAGTGGAGTAATAGTAGTAGATGCAGGCAGGAGTCGGTCTACTTGTCTTGGACGTGATGCCTATATACATGATCATACCTAGATATTCTCATAACTATGCTCAATTCTGTCAATTGCTCAACAGTAATTTGTTCACCCACCATAGAATACTTATGCTCTTGAGAGAAGCCACTAGTGTAACCTATGGCCCCCGGATCTCTTTCTCATCATATCAATCTCCATTACTTTATTCTTGCTTTGCTTTTTTACTTTGCCTTTTACTTTTCACTTTGCATCTCTATACCAAAAATACCAATAAAATATTATTTATCATCTCTATCAGATCTCACTTTCGTAAGTGACTGTGAAGGGATTGACAACCCCTAAGCGCATTGGTTGCATTGAGCTATTGTTTTTGTGTAGGTACGAGGGACTCACACGTAGCCTCCTACTCGATTGATACCTTGGTTCTCAAAAACTGAGGGAAATACTTATGCTACTTTGCTGCATCATCCTCTCCTCTTCGGGGAAATCCAACGCAGTGCTCAAGAGGTAGCAGTTATCCCCATGTGACCGAAGCAGGAGCGGAAGATGCCGGGGGAGGGCGACATCAACAACATCCCGATGGCCGTGTTCCACAAGGCATGGGTGGGGATGATGTTCAATCTCCACCTCCCCACCGCGCTGGTGGGCGCAGCCGCAGCGACAATGCCCGCTCTAGCACGAATCGCAACCCCCTAGCTGTCCATGCTACAGGCGTAGCTACGGGGCACGCTCCTTGCCCGGGGCAGGTAACCAAGACGAAGCACCGAACGGGGTCGTAAACCCCCAGGCACACCCCTCTCGCCATCGTACTGCCATAGCGACTGGCTCACAACAACGAGAACATGACGCCGCCACTACTGGTACTATCAGGAGTCGTGTGACGTCGCGATCTGCTTCATCATCTATGCAAAGCACTGCTTCGGAGGCCATGCCGCGAGCCCAGCTCTTGCTAAGATTCCCACCAATGGCCGATCAAATGGATGAGTGGAGAGCTACCATCTAGAGTTTGATCAGTTTTCCTGAGGCGGAAGGATCACATAAGCGGGCCCTCCGCGATGCCTGCAAGCAACAACAATGGCCCGAGCTGCTGACTGTGCCGAAGAGGCCATTCCAACGGATCAATCCCCTCCACGGCAGCCAGCGCAGAGGCTACAACTAGAAATGCGTGACCAGGAGCCCGATGAGGCGTCAATGGCTTCGTCTGATCCTCTGACCCGTCGAGATCAGCGGCAGGTCCTGGAAGATCGGCGAAGGGAAAATGCGCGCATCACTATAGAGCGATGTCGTGAAACCCGACTTCAATCTGATAGGCGCAATGGCCCAGATCGATGAACCCACACCCAGTGAAGGCGGATACTTGCCTTTTGAGGTTGGGTGCCCTGCCTTCACCCGTGAGCTATGGCATGTCCGTTGGCCATATGCCGCGCCTTTAAGCCAAAAATTCTAGAAAAGTATGATGGAAGGTTGAACCCAGTAGAGTTCTTGAGCATCTACACAATTGTCGTTCAAGCCACCGGAGGAAGAGATGAGAAGGTGTTTGCCAACTACTTCCCTTTGACACTCAAGCCAAACATAAGGTCGTGGCTGATGCACCTGCCGGAGAATTCCATTTCGTCCTGGGCTAACCTGTGCAATGAGTTTGTTGGTGCCTTCATGAGCGGCCACCAAAAACCAGGATGGCCCAGCAACTTCGAACTCCTCCTACAAAAGAAGGGGGAAAGTTTGCGAAAGTTGTAGGATCGAAAGTAGGTCTAGAGGGGGGTGATTAGACTAGTTGACCAAATAAAAATCTAGCGTTTTCCCAATTTTAAGTCTTGGCATATTTTAGCAACTTAGCACAAGTCAAGCAATCAACCTACACATGCAATTCTAAGAGTATAGCAGCCGAATGTAAAACATTGCATATGAAGGTAAATGGAAGGGTTTGGAGAAGGCAAATGCAATGTAGACACAGAGATTTTTGGCGTGGTTCCAATAGGTGGTGCTATCGTACATCCACGTTGATGGAGACTTCAACCCACGAAGGGTAACAATTGCACGAGTCCACGGAGGGCTCCACCCACGAAGGTTCCATGAAGAAGCAACCTTGTCTATCCCACCATGGCCATCGCCCACGAAGGACTTGCCTCACTTGGGTAGATCTTCATGAAGTAGGCGATCTCCTTGCACTTACAAACTCCTTGTTTCAACTCCACAATCTTGACGGACGCTGCCAAGTGACACCTAATCAATCTAGGAGACACCACTCTCCAAAAGGTAATAGATGGTGTGTTGATGCTGAACTCCTCGCTCTTGTGCTTCAAATGATTTTCTCCCCAACACTCAACTCTCTCACACAGATTTGGCTATGGTGGAAAGATGATTTGAGTGGAAAGAAACTTGGGGAAGGCTAGAGATCAAGATTCTTGTGGTTTGATTGGAATGGCTTGGTCTCAACACATGAGTAGGTGGTTCTCTCTCAGAAAATGAGTACTGGAAGTGTAGGCACATTCTGATAGCTCTCTCTTGAATAGAGAAGGGGGTGGATGGGTATATATAGCCTCCACACGAAATCTAACCATTACACACATTTGATGTCAGGACCCCGATTCCAAGTCACATCGATCTAGCCGGTAACACCTCATATCACTTTGCGGCCTCACGCACGGTATTCCCACGGGTGTCGCCTTACCATGGCCGGGACCGTTTGCGCCTTTTGGCTCACGTATATGACAGTGTCGCTAGCATCCATATGACAGAGAACCCGGGCCGACATTACTAGTCGTGAACCCAAAGTGGCACTAACTTACGGGGACATGCATACATGAATCAACATCGAGCATGTCGGTCAGCTGCATGTGAATCTGGGCTGTAGCACTGGGCTAACAGGACTTCGGGAACCCGGGATGTAGCAGGCTAGGCAGGACTCCGGATGTCACCGCGTGACATTTCCCTGAAGGGACAGACACATGAACAAAGTGAATCACATGCCGGCCAGTCAAGTGTTCCGGAGCAGTAGTGTTGGGCTAGCAGGACTCCGGTGAACCGGGCTGTAGCGGACTACTATGGCTCATGGAAGCACAACACTACATTTCCCCATAAGAGAGGCTACCAAGGATAAACAACTAGGTTGTCGGATCCCACACATACCAAGCATTTCAATCATACACACAATATGCTCGATATGTGTAAATACAACATGGCATCACAACATAACTCTATGACTCAAGTATTTATTCATTAGGCTCTGAGGAGCGAGATATTACAAACATGGGTCTCATGACCCAACATTCAGAGCATACAAGTCAAAGCACACGCGGAAGCTTAACATGTCTGGGTACAGACATCTACAAATGAAAAAGGCTGAGAAGCCTGACTATCTGCCAGATCTTGCCGAGGGCACAAGATCGTAGCTGAGGTACCAAGATAAACATCAAAGTCCACACGGAACTACTAGCGAGACTGACGTCTCTCTGCAAAACATAAAATAGGAAAACGTGAGTACAAATGTACCCAGCAAGACTTACATCAGAACTAACTACATATGCATGGTATCAACAAAGGGGTAGTGGAGTTTAACTACAGCAAGCCAGCTTTGAATCAGTGGCTAACCTGAACTACGACTGCAAGCAACTCTTTTGAAGTGGCGCACACGGGTCCACATATTCACCATATCAATACACCACTATGGATCCGCTCCCGTCTCCCTACGAGAACGCCATCCATAGCACTCACGCTTATCTTGCGCATTTTAGAGTATCCACTTTCACTTGTCTATGAACTGTTGTAGGCAACCCAGAAGTCCTTTACCGTGGACACGGCTATTCGAATAGATCATTTATAACCCTGCAGGGTGTACTTCTTCACACATGTTTCCACCACTTAGCGTCTGCACACGACATGTGCTCGGCAGACTTCAAGTGAAAGCCGACGTGGGTGTAGACCATGACCTAACTAACCACACAAGTCTCTAGTCCAGGTTTATCGCCTATTCGGGTTCCATCCGCGAGGAGATCCGGCCAGGGTTTTGCTCACAGCCCCAAACGATGTGTGCAGGGTTCTCGAGACACCAAACGGGCGCCCGGTACACCGTGCCATGGTGTATCTACTGCATCATAGCCCACCCCTAGGGTCAGCGCTACGCACGGCCGCCAACACATATCCTACAAACACTAGAAACTAGTTGCAACTCCTAGACAGAGAACATGGGCGGTTAATAAGTCGAGCGGGGTCATATTTCAGGGCCCAACATGTGGTAGTAGCTTTTCATGGATCACAAACACAGAACTCAGTTCCTGAGGACGGTTTCAATGAGACAACCCATCATGTACTACTACATGGCCTCTCACCGCTACCTTTACCAAATCATGTTCACACACTTAGCTCACACACAGTAGGACATGTTCACACACCTCCGATTCATCCCCGATGAATCCGACCTGACACAACTCTAAACAATAGCAGGCACGACAAACAAGCATGAATGAGTAGGCACATCAGGGCTCAAACAACTCCTACTCATGCTAGTGGGTTTCATCTATTTACTGTGGCAATGACAGGTCATGCAGAGGATAAGGGGTTCAACTACCGCAACAAGTAACAGATGAATCGTTGTTGTCCTAATGTAGTAAAAGAGGCCAGGAGCGAGAGAGTGGGATTGTATCGGAATGAACAAGGGGGTTTTGCTTGCCTGGCACTTCTGAAGATAGTATAGCTCTTCATCGGTGTCATCGATCTCAGCGTCGGTACCACGTCTACAAAGGGGAACAATTACCAGAAACTGAGAGGGAACACAATCAATGCAATGCAACAATATGATGCATGATCATGACATGGCAAAAAGAATGTGTTTGAGCTAATGCAACTAAGAACAGAAAGGTTTGAGCAAATTTGAACCAAGGGTTCAAATTTAAAACTCAAGTTATGAATTTATAATGTGCATTATCATTTTTTGGTCTAACAGCAAGGTTAGGTTGTTTAAACATGCATGAAACCAGTACAGATGGATAGATTGGATTTTTCTGATCATTTTTCATATATAACTTATTTCATTTGGAGTTATGGTTGAATTTCTATGAATTTTTGAAGTTCAAATCATTTTCTGGATTTTCTAGTTATTTAGAGTTAAACAAAATCCAGTAAATGATTTACCGCGTCACCATGACATCACGCTGATGTCAGCGGTCAACAGAGTGGTCCAGGTCAAACCTGACCAGTGGGTCTCGCGTGTCAGTGTCATAACTAACTTAACACAGTTAGTTAGTGTTACGTTAGGCACTAATCTAGGTTAATTAGCGCTAAAATAATTTAACTAATAATTAACAGGGGCGGCCCACACGTTAGTGGGTCAGGGGGAAGTCAAACCCTGGTCAAACGGGTCAAACCCCCGGGTCAACTCGCCGGAGTTGACCTGCGGCTCGTCGCCGGCGATGCCAGGGACGGTGGAGGGCGTCGGGATTCGCCCTCCGGCGACCAAAAGAGTGGCGGAGGGGCTCTACGAGACACCCAGGCTCGCGCGCATCCATTGCGACCAGCGGCAGTAACTGGGGTGCCCTACAGCAACGGCGGCGATGGCAACGGCGGCAACGGCGGCCGAAGCTCGGCGAGCTCAGGCGCGAGGGCTACGGTGCACTAGCAAGCGACCTGAGGCGTGCTACGGCTTCCTGGGGATGCCCGGAGCACGAGTACGTGCTTGGTTTGGCCAGGCGGGGCTGCTAGCGACGGCGAGCTTCGTGGCGGCGGCGGCGGGCCCCGGCCGAGGTGGGAACCACGACTAGAGGTCGCAAGAGACGACGGGGAGAGGGGCGGAGGAAATAGGGGCTCACAAGGAACTCGCAGAGCAGGCTAGTGAGCTCGGGGAAGGCCGGACGACGACGAATTTGGCGGGCGATCCGCGGCACCGATGAGGAAGACGACGTCGAGGGCAGCTCTGCAGGGCGTCCCGGTTTGCTTGAGTCATCAGAGAGGTCGAGGACGGCAGCGCGGAGCTAATGGGCTTGTCGGAGAGGCGAGGAAGTGGCGGTGGGCGCGGCAATGGCGTGCAGCGGCGAGGGCAGCGCTCGGGCGCGGTGAGAGAGAGCGAGGGAGAGGAGGGGAAGGAACGAGAGAGAGAGTGAGAGAGGTGCGGGGCGTCTCTGTGGCACATCCAGAAGATCCGGGGCGTCGCGGTGGAAGCAGGAGCTGGCGCGCGTGCGACGACCACGCACCCTGCCTACTGGCGTGAGGAGGAAGACGATAGAGGGGGGCTGTGGTGTGCTGGGCCAGTAGTATTTGGGTCGGGTGGGCTGCCAGGTGAGCGCCAGGTAAGTCTCTCTCTCTTCTGCTGTTTTTGTTTTTCTGCTGTTGTTTTTTGATTTAGCATAGGTGCCAAACCATTTATAAAATGCAGATAATATTTATAGGCACCTCTGAAATTAATCCCAACAGCCCAAAAATACTTCCAAGATTATTTGGACATTTAACAATATTTATAGCATTTAAAATGCCCAAATGCAAATACATATGATTTAATTCAGGGATCCAAGTTATCCTAGAAAAATGTGCAATATTTTTGGCAGAGGTTCAAGACCAATCCAAAAATGATGAACATTTTGTGAAGGCCATTTTCGGTTCAGTGAAAATGATTTTATTTGGACCCTAGTTGAATTTCATTTGCTGCTAGGGTTTATCAGCCCCCATTTCAAGTTTCATAAAATTTAAACATGATGCATGGATGCTTATGCAAAGACAGATAAGGTCTAAGCTAGGGCTGTGGCATTTGACCCAACTTGGCCAGACTGAATAGGTGAACTCGGTGAGACCAATTCAGTTCAAAATGTGAATGTTAGGATTCTTGGCAGGACCGACATTATAAAGTCGGTGGGACCGATGCGCTAGGGTTAGGGTAAAACCTCATCTCAGTGTGACCGATTGCATGAACTCGATGAGACCGATTTCAGCAATAAGCAAACAGAGAGTTGGTCAGGCAAAATCAATGGGACCGATCACTCCTTTTGATAAGACCGAAACATTACGAAAGGGAAATAGAGAGTTTGCGATGCGAACTCGGTGGGATCGATCGGTCATTTCGGTGAGACCAAAATGTTACGAAGGGAAACAGAGAGTTTGTAATCCCATCTCGGTGAGACCGAAATCCCTATCGGTGAGATCGAACTAATTAGGGTTTGTGGTAGTGGCTATGTCAAGTGAACTCAGTGGCGCTGGATGGATCAAATCGGTGGTGCCGAGTTTGACTTTAGGTTTAGGACATACTGGGATATGAGAAAGTGGTTGAGGGCTTTGGAGCATATCAAGCATTTTGAGAAAGTAGACCATTAAGCAACACCTCATCCCCTTTTAATAGTATTGGCTTTTCCTATGGACTCAATTTGATCTTGGATCACTAAAATAGAAATGCAGAGTCTTGAGCTTTTGCCAATATTTGTCCTTAGCATTTTGAGGGGTCCACATCTCTGGTTCATACCATTGCCAATCTTTGAAGTTTATGAAATAATCAACTTGAATGGTTATTAGTTCGATGAACTACATGTTATGAATTACCAAAACCACCCGGGGATTAGTTGCACTTTCAATCTCACCCTTTTTGGTATTTGATGAGAACATATAGATCAAAGCTTTGACAAATGATAATAAGAATAAAATATATCGTCGCTTTGAGAAGTATGTGATAAACAAGAGTTCCCCGTAAATTTGTGCATTATTTTAAATTTTCTTTTGAATGCAAATGCACAACTGATTAGGATCATGGGTTACTCTTCCATGTCACATGCATCTTGGTGGAGCGCTTTAAATGATAGAATACAAATAGCATGCACTCATCACCAAGGCAAACATGATTGATCATACACAAGTATTAAGATAACATCATTCAGGCACACATTAAAGCATAATATGATCAAACACATGATCATGAGAGTATCTCACACACAAGCACAAATAATGTAGCAAGCAAACGAGAAAATAACAAGTAGCAAGAGAGGCAAGCAAAAGCAAAACACACACTCTCTCAAAGCCTATGATCTATACACTTTCTCCGCCTTTGGAGACAAGTTACCAAAAAGCTTGAAAATGCATATTGCTATGGGGCACTATATGCACAATCTCCGGGAGCTCCGGTGTGCGAAGAAGGCTTGGGGAGGACATCATCTACAAAATCTTCCTATGATGTCTGAGGAATTGGAGGAGTCGCAATTGGAGGGGCAACTGGGGCAGTGGCTACAGGTGCTAAAGTGGTAGCTCTCGTGTCACTGACTAGCACAGCTATAGACCTATGTGCTCTAGGCACTCTCTGAAATGCCTCTCTGGTTGGCTTGTCACTCCTATCCTCAAGATCTTCCTGAATCTTCTCAACTAAGGTTTGAATCTCAGTGACCTTCACATCTAAGTCATGCAGCTTTGTCTCAAAGATCCTCTTAAGGCTCTCTTGATTTCGAGTCAGGGTGGCTAGTCCTTTCTCTATTCTCACTGTGGCCTCAAGCAAATAGCTGAGCTGGTCTTGCTTGGTCTTGAGATTTACAACTGAGACATCTGGAATCTTTGAAGTCTTTTCTGCCTTTGCTTTCTCTCTCTTCTCCCGAGCCTCTATAGAAGTAGGATGAGATGCATCCATGACAACAACATTGTCCCCAAAGTCTGGCCCCAGGGGAAGGTGCTCTCTGTCTATTAGATATGTGCCTGTACTCATCTTGAAGTTGATGAGCATCTAAATGTGTAGGGCATATCCACATGACCTCTTCTGATCTGCTGCAGTCCTCTTGATAGTTTCAACAATCAAGGGCATCACCTTGAACTTTTCTGGCACATCAAAAATATGTAATAGGTTGGTTGAGTGACCTCTGATCATCCTGTCATCCCCTGATTTGGGCAACAGAGTATGCCTCAATATAGTGTTGATAGTAGGCAACCCTAACAACAAATAGTAGATGGAGCCAAACTTGTGAGTCTCCAAGGCATAATTAGGAATTTCCTTGTACATATGTGCCATGGAGTTATGGTCTTTCCAAGGCTTGGCATAAACATTTGTGTCATCTTCAGCTTCTTCAGGGGCATTGATCATCTTGGCCCACTCTGCAATGGAGGATTGGTACCTTGTACCTTCATTCATCCAAACTATATTGCCATCTGGGTAAAAATGTGCAGTGGAATAAAATTGCATCACCATCTCATCATTCCATTTAGTCAATTTCTGACCAACAAAAGTGTCCACTCCATTCATTCTCAAGGTCTCATGAACTCCAGGGAAGTAATCTTCATTGTCATCAATGAACTTCCAGTCAACCCATCTCATTTCACTGACTATGGGCTTCTTGTCCAAAAGAATTGTCTCATAGAAGTCCTGCTGCTCCTTGGTGTGAAACATGTAATCCACAGTAGTCCTTCTCCTTGTAGCATATGGGTTTGTCTGTCTCCACAGTCTGAGACCTACATCTTTTCTCACTTTCATGTTCTCTGCAATTGGATGGTTGTAATCATGATCTGGAATTTTTTGTTTGAGCTTCCTAAGCACTTGCTGCTCCTCATCTTCTTGAACTTCAGGCACTGGGGCCTTGTTCTTTTCAGCAGCTGGGATGTTTCTTATGGATCTCTTTGGGTGCTGTAGGCTTTGGAGCTTGAGCTGATGTCTTGGGAGCTGTCTTGGGCTTGGATGGAGCATCCCGATACTTAATAGCATCTCCCATAAGCTTCTAAGATTTTGGAGCTGGTGCAGAATCTCCTTCATCTTCTTCTTCATCATCATCATCAGATCCCTTCATCATGGAAGGCTTTCCAATTATTCTGGCCATGGTCTTCTTGACCCTTTCCTTTGTTTTCTTGCCTCTAGCAGCCTCTCCTTCTATTGATTTCATAGTTTCAAGAGTGGAGGCTCTGGCTTTGGACATGGGCTTCCTCTGAGTAGGAGCCTTCTTGTGCATGCCAGGCTTGATGCCAGCAGCAGCAACTTGCTCCTTCTTGATCACTTTCTTCTTGGAAGTGACCTCCTCATCAGCAACAAAATCTTCATCTTATGATTCAGAGTTTCTCTTCTTTCTCTGCCTAGTTATAGCCTTAGGCAGGTTGCTTGGGGTGCTTCTGCTACCCTCATCATAGCTACTATTTGTGGGACTAGTGCCCTCACTGAGATTTGCATGCTCCTCTAACCTATTCTGGCTGTCACTGTTGTCTGACATGGCTGACACTGACCCTGTGAATAGATAGGTAGAGATGGAGTAGATGAGCATCACAAAGTACAACTATTTTGGCAAAAAGTTGAGACAAAAACTTAATTTTAGATTTCTACAGAAAGCATTTCAGAGCTACCGATATGACAAACTCGGTGACACCGAAGCAACTTTAGAGTCTAAACATGTGAAATCGGTCAGACCGAGACATAGTTCAGTGACTCCGAGATGCTAGGATTTCACAGAGAAAGTGAACTCGGTCACACCGATTTGTACACTTCGGTCAGACCGAGTAGTACACATGCAATGGCCTGGGCCAAATTGGTGAGACATAATACTCCAAATCGGTAGGTCCGAGATGAGTTCGGCGGAAACCTAACCCTAAGTTTTTGCATCAATTCTAATCTAGAGGAAGTTTTGGTTGGATAGAAGGATCTCAATCGTGGCTAGATACATGGCATTGTCCTTTGTGAAAGAATCGGAGTTAAAGAATACACAAAAGTATCACATTCATACCCTAACTTGCCGATGAACTCGCTATGGCGACAACGGCGGAGGAGAATCCCGTTGACGGCGGCGGAGACCAGCGGCTGGAGGTCACTGGCGACGACGGAGACGATCCAGAGACTAGATGGGGCGGCAGAGCTGGGCATGCGTGGTTGGAGGTTTGAAGAAATTTCCAAATTTCAACCTGCGGATATATATACCCAGTCACTATCGGTGTGACTGAGTGGAACGACTCGGTGGCACCGAGATGCAGAATCGCAAGCGGTACTGCAACTCGGTGAGACCGAAGAGTTCTAATCGATTGCACCAAGGTGGAAACCTCAATCAACTCAAATGAATTCGGTGAGACCGAAGGGGATGAATCGGTCAGACCGAGATGTCATTGAGAGGTTTTGTAAGTTAAGCCCTTGACGGATCGGTGGCTCCGAGTGCTCCTCACCCGGAGGGTCCTAATTCGACTTGATCAAACTTTGTTATGTAGCCTGAATAGAGTTTGAGACGAAAAAGTGTAGATATCTAGAGGGAGTACTTGGGCATTCTTTTCCTTCCATTTGGCAAAAAGAAAAGCCAAACAATCAAAACAAAAAATGGATGTCCTCGAATGGGGAAAAATATGCAACCAACATGCTCCCACAATAAGATAGCAAATGAAATATGTGGCAAAGCATGCACAAACACTCTAGCATCTATCAAGCAATTGGCGATGACTAGGTCATCTATATATGAGTATATTGACTGAGGAGTCAAATGAGAACATTTGATAGTAGGTCATACTCATCATTTAAGCACAAGTGGGGTTACCACTTTTACATAAAGCATTGTTGTGTTCACACCA
This sequence comes from Triticum urartu, assembly GCF_003073215.2. Taxonomy (NCBI): domain Eukaryota; kingdom Viridiplantae; phylum Streptophyta; class Magnoliopsida; order Poales; family Poaceae; genus Triticum; species Triticum urartu. The sequence continues at coordinate 198,939,877 of NC_053027.1, read as the reverse complement.
TTAGAGTTGCTTTAGCTCAATTCTTAGAGCAAAGATCCCCTAGATGTGATATCCCCCCTAAGATGGATGAACTAACCTTGGGTTTTGTCAATGATGACTTCATGTAGGTGTTGAAGATGTAGATGCTCAATGTTGATGTAGATCATTTGGAGCAATCCATTGGAGTGAGTTGCACTTTCAATACCTACATGGGTTAGTCCCACGAGGAGCACACAAGGATATCCATAGACATAGAGTGAAATTCACACATGTTATTGTCTATGAAAGCATTAGGTTACCTTGTCCCTTGTCTTACCAACAAGAGGGTTTGTGACTCCTTGAACTAGTGCAAGATGTGAAAGTTGATTGCACTTGTCCTTGCCAAAATGAATATGACTGAAGTATGTTGGCGGAGTCACCCTCAAGAACTCTCTAGTTCTTCTTCTTCGGGATCCACATCATCTTGATGGGAATCCTTGGAGTTCTAGTCATACTTGATGAAGTAGAACTTGATGTAGTCTTGGGAACCCACTTGACAAAGGCCTTACGAGCTTCTTCAAATACATCAATCTCTTCTTGAAGCTTGTCCTTGCCTTTTAGCTTGTGGTATTGTGGTGGAAGATCTTCTTGAGCTTGTGTTCCCTTGAAAGAAGTGGGATCATACTTCTCTTGTGGATGAACAAACTTCGTCTTGGGGTATCGATCTTCTTCCCACTCAACTCCATTGGCATTGAACTTGCGTTCAAAACCAACACCTTGATTCTTTTGGTGCATTCCTTGCTTGCGCACAATTTCCTCAAATTGCTTACTTCCAGCAAGGCTCTTGTAAAAACCTTTCTCTATAATTCCCTTCAGTAAGGTATTTTCTTGCTCAAGTGTAACTTGGCTAAGAGAATCATTAGTGGAATCAAGAGAACTACCATAAGCAACAATATTAGATTTAACATGATTATTGTTACTACTAGAAGAGGAATCTTTCTTGCTCTTGTTGCTAGATTTTACTTGTGGCATGTAAATAGACAAGAGTAAATGCTTGGCAATGTAAGAAGAACTTTTCTTACGAAGATCATCATTGATTGCTTTTAAGAACCCATGCTCTTGCTCTAGATTGAGCTTTTCAATGAGTGGCTTCTCATGAGTTTTTAAAAGCTCTCGATGATCCTCTAAGGTAGTTTCATGAGCTAACTTAAGAGTGTTTAGTTCTTTAGTTAGACACTCAATCTCCTTCTTATCATCGTCATTCATTTTATCTTGATTAGCATGATTAATAGCAATTTCATCATAGTTTTCATCACTAGAGTTGTCAACAAGTAAATTATCATCACCTAGCAAAGCATCTTCATCACTTTTAAATCATTCAACAATGTTTATCTTGAGTGGGCCATAACCCACAGGTATTTCCCAGGATCTTATCTGACTCTTCTAATTTTTCCGGAGCTAGTCACAAATTCTTTTCAAAGTTTGACGTAAGAATGTGTTATCATCAGTCAAATGTCTTTCTCCAAGATCTTTCAAATTCTTTTCATTGTTGGTTCAACCTTTCTAATTTTCATTCCGGAGTGCCTCAACAATTCATGGTGGTGTTTCTCATCGTAGTTCTCGGATTGTGAAGACCGAGGAACAGATTTCCTCCAAATATTATCCGTTCTCCCAAATATTCGTGGTTCTAGCTTGATGCCATCCTCTCATAATTGTTTTGATTGCAAGAATTCTTCTCACCCATCCAACGCATTTCAGGAGTCTTTTCAGTTTGATTCTCCGGAGCCCATCATCTCAGAATTATTCATTCCAGCTTTCAGCTCTCGTTCTCCAAATCTTACCGGTGCATCGCTCAAGTATTCCCTAGTGAGCTCGTGATCTCTTCGTTATCATATATTTATATTATCTCAAGTATCTTCATTCGTTCTCCAATTTCTTCCCGGTGAATTGTGCCTTTGCTACTTTCATTTTCAATTCTTACGGTGGTTCGGTCAAGATTTCTCTTCCTTTGCTTTCATATCAATTTATTCGTTGTTTCAATCCTACCGGTGGTTCGTCAAAGACCTTCTCAAGTTTGCGCTATATCTTTCCTCAATCCTTTCCAATGAGAATGATTAGTATGCCAAATCCATTGTGTGTCATCAATTTAATTGATGAAGTATAAGCATAATGTAATTCTTATTCTTGTTTCATCGAGTATATTCATCTCCTTATTCCGGAGGTTCATCAAAATTCTCGGTTTCAATTGTTCATCTTTCTTTTCTGGAGTTCCAAGTTTCTCGGTTATATCATCATGAAGCTCCATCTAATCATTGCAAGGCTTCAACCTTGTTCGCTTCAAACCTTTAATTCTTTAATATTATCATTTCCTATCTGGAGTTCTTCATAGAGGCTCAACATGGTTGTTCGTCAAGGATTCCTTTCATTCTTCAATTGTTCTTCAAGATTTATCTCGAAGCTAAGATCCGCCAAGCTATACTCTAAGATAAACATGGTGCTCAACACATGTTTTGTTTTGAGGAGGTCAAGTATTCTTCTTCTTGTATTTCGAAGTGCAATTCTTTCTACCTTATCTATGGAGGTGGTGTTATGTCACTCTTGACAATTTCCCTTCGTGTGTCATGATTCAACAGTTGTCAAGAATGAGATAGTTAAACCCATCAATTTCTTCGAGCATGGGCTCTTCTCAATCCATCAATCTCTTCGCTGGAGTTATCTTGGGTTATATTTCACCTAAAGCTTTCCCTAAGGATTGTTGCTATTTATGGTGCTTATAAATGACCCATGTTCTTCATTTATCCTCCCGGTGAAATAAGGTTCTTGTCTCCTTGTTGATATCAATCCAATCTATTGTTTCCGTTTGTGGCAGAATTTGACCTTAAGTTTGAGATGGTTTTATAAGCCCACAAGCTGCTTATTGTTTTCGTGGTTGATTCTTTTCAACAACTCCATTCAACCCTTCTTGGTAAGGATGTTTCTTTCAAATTCATTTGTGGGAGGAGTTGTCATTTTCTTCCCCGTTCTTTTTGTGCCATCAATGTAGATTCTATTCTCTCGTTTCGAAGGTATTGTGATTTAACTCCCTTCTAACCATCATCTCGTGTTATCAAAGATCATTTTTTGCCTTTTCTTATCCATTCAACCGGAGTGTTGTGCCCTCCATTCAAATTCTCTAATCTTATCAAGTTTTGCCTCCCTTCTCAACCGGAGTGCTGTCTGAAATCTTTCTTACCCCTTGTGCCATTCTTTTAATTGTTTTGGAGGCAGTGTGTTGTTGATTTCGTCAAATATATTCCAATCTTCCCAAGTTCATGTTCAATTCCTTCCAATTACAGTCAGAGTATTGTCCAAAATATATCATTCTTATTCCTGCTCTATCTTGTTTTAACTGGAGTGGTTTCAATATCTATCTTGTCACTTAACCTATTGGTTCTCGTCGTATCCCATGTTCCTCTTTTATAACGGAGTGTTTTCAACTTCGTTCATCTCCGTTCTATCCTTTTCTCAAAATGTTTAACCTCTCAAGGTTCTTTGGTTTCACTCATTTGTCGTAGGAGCAACTTAGTTACCTCTTCCCTTCCTCTTCCGCTTCTCTCCGGTGCCATCCTAGATCTCGGGACGAGATCCTCTAGTAGTGGTGGAGTGTTGTAACGCCTCGAGACCGATGCGCCAGGTGTCTTCCAGTTATTCGTTGTTGTTGCCTTGTCCTTAATTTGCGTGTTGCATCTTGCCATGCCATCATGTGCATTGCATCATCATGTTTTCAAAACTTGCATCCGTCCCGGTCTCCCAGTTCTCCTCGTTGTCCGTTTTGAGCCCAGACACACTCGCACACGCCCGCGGCACATCCAAAATATTATTTTATAAGTGGCCCAAAATGTTCTTGGAATGGGATGAAAGTTGGCGTGCGGTCTTGTTATAGTGTAGGTAGAACGCTTGCCAAATTTCGTCGCATTCGAAGTCCGTTTGATGCCCAAGGGATAACTATAGCGGCAATATAGTCGATCAAATGTGGGGCGTTTTCAGTCTCCAAAAACTGCTGCCGGGCCTCCCTCTCTTTTCTCTTCCACGGCCCAAGGCCTCTCCACATAGCCACTTCAGCCCACCTACAGCCCGCCAAAACCCCCCTCCGACCGGAACCGTTCGATCACGATCGGAGGATCCAGAAACAGCCTCAAACCCACCAAACCCTAACCCGTTCCTTATATAAACACCCCCACATGCCAATTTTGGCCTCCTCCAACCCCCCTACCTCGTTTTCCATGCCCCAATCATTAGCCACTAGCGCCCTCTTCGTTTTCTGCGCTGGCCACCTCCTCAGCGCCACTTGGCGAGTCGCCAGTGGGCGCGAAGCCTCCAGCCGACCCCCTCCAGCCAATCAGGGAAGGCCACGCGCCCCCTGCCTCCTCGCACCGCTGTGGCCCACCCAGGCTCGGGGCACGCCCGCGGAGCCCATATGGGCCCGCCCCCAAGCCTGCACCGCGCTGCCGTCTCGCTCTGGATCGGGAGGAGCCCGATCCCGCAGCTGCCTCCGCCCCGAGCACCTTCCCTCGCTGGCTCCGCCCCAGCCACCGGAGCTCTCACCGCCGACGAGCCTTGCCGCCGCCCTACCAGGTCACCGCCTCCCCGTTGCCCCTCGTCCTCCCCTGTCTCTCTCCTTGACCCTCACTTTCTCTCCCTCTACAGCACTGCCAACGAGGCTACAGCAGCTCAGCGCCGGAGCTCTGTCCGCCGCTGATCTTGCCTGAATCTGGCCCCCGGCGACCGGATCTACTCGTTCCCGGCCTTCCCCGTCTTGCTCCGTCATCGTCCCCGCCGGATCTCCTTCGCCAGCGCTGCTGTCCCGTCGCGAGCCGCCACCGTCCTCACAACGGCCTCGCTCGGCCTCCTGTGCGGGGGAGACGATCGAGTCGTTGCCTCCCTGGGCCGGCCTGACGCCTAGGCCCAGCGGCGCCCAAGGCCAGCAGGACAGCTCCTCCTGAGCTGGCCCCTCTCCACATCGCCCAGCACCTCAAAGCCAAGCCGGCCTGCTTCGGCCTACCCCCCCACCAACCTGGGCCAAGGCCCGATGTGAGAAGCTCCCCTAGCCCAGCTCAGTTCAGTTTCAGCCTGTAGTGTGTTTTTTTGCTGCTGCTGCTGCGAATTTGTCAAATAACCAGAGATTTATTGTTTTACAGTTTGGCCCCTAGAGTTCATGCATTTAATAACTCATCTACCGTGCATCAGTATCTAATAAACTTTACATGTAAAATGTTTAGAATTTCATCTAGTTTCACAATATGCCACTTTCATCTATGTTTAAAATGTTTAAACTACTGTTTACATTAATTTGCTTAAATGCCATGCTAAAATGCATTATCTCATAACTAATTAACCGTAGCTTGGATTTAAATAAACTTTATATGTAAATGGGGTAGAAAAATGCCTAGGTTAACATGGTGACATTACTTTGCATGTTTAATAACTCTAAAATTGTCTATAGGGCAGAACAGTACCAACCTTAAAATATGCAGATGGGGATTTTCCGGAATTGTTGTTTGTTATTTCCGGCCTCATTTAAACTTGCCTAAATAGTTAGTTTAATTATGCTTCACCTATTGCCATGTTTAATAAAATTTAATATTGTTGGGTACATAAACAAGAGAGAACTAAATAATCGAATGTGGTGTTTCTTCAATACGCAACTCGTTGCATATTGAGCTCCACATAACTTGTAGTTTTGTTTGTGCACTTTGCCATGCCATGTTTTGTTAAATCGGACATGCATCATACTTGGTTGTGCATCATGCCTTGTTTATGTGATGGTTGTTTACTATGTTGCTTGCTTCTTTCCGGGTTGCTTCTCTCGTTAGCTTCGGTTTTGTTCCGGATTTGTGAGGATTCGTTCGACTACGTTGGGTCGTCTACTTCTTGGACTTGTTCTTCTTCCTTGCGGGATCTCAGGGAAGATGACCATACCCTCGATATCACTTCTATCTTTGCTTGCTAGTAGTTCGCTCTATCGCTATGTCGCGCTACCTACCACTTATTTATCAAGCCTCCCAAATTGCCACGATAGCCTCTAACCTTTTTCAACCATCCTAGCAACCCGTTGTTTGGCTATGTTACCACTTTTGCTCATACCGTCTTATAGCGTTGTTAGTTGCAGGTGAAGTTGAAGATTGTTCCATGTTGGGACATGGATATGTTGGGATATCACAATATCTCTTATCTTAATTAAAGTATCTATATACTTGGTAATGTGTGGAAGGCTCGGCCTTATGGCTGGTGTTTTGTTCCACTCTTGCCGCCCTAGTTTCTTTCATACCGGTGTTATGTTCCTTGATTTTGCGTTCCTAACGCGGTTGGGGTTATGGGGCCCCGTTGACAGTTCACTTTGAATAAAACTCCTCCAGCAAGGCCCAACCTTGGTTTTACATTTGCCTAACAACCTAAGCCTTTTTCCCTTGGGTTTCCGGAGCCCGAGGGTCATCTTATTTAACCCTCCGGGCCAGTGCTCCTCTAAGTGTTGGTCCAAACCTGGCAACTTGCGGGGCCACCTCGGGGAAACTTGAGGGCTGGTTTTACTCGTAGCTTGACCTATCCGGTGTGCCCTGAGAATGAGATATGTGCAGCTCTTATCGGGATTTATCGCCACAGTCGAGTGGCTTTGTTAGTCTTGTTTTACCATTGTCGATATGTCTTGTAACCGGCATTTCAAGTCTGATCGGGTTGTTCCGGGAGAAGGAATATCCTTCGTTGATTGTGAGAGCTTGTGATGGGCTAAGTTGGGACAACCCTGTTGGGTATAAACTTTCGAGAGACATGCCCACGGTTATGTGGCAGATGGGAATTTGTTAATGTCCGGTTGTAGAGAACTTGACACTTGACTGAATTAAAATGCATCAACCGCGTGTGTAGCCGTGATGGTCTCTTTTCGGCGGAGTTCAGGAAGTGAACACGGTCTTGTGTTATGTATGAACGTAAGTAGTTTCAGGATCAGTTCTAGCTTCTCGACCGTTGTGTTGCTTCTCTTCTCGCTCTTATTTGCGTATGTTAGCCACCATATTTGCTTAGTGCTTGCTGCAGCTCCACCTCATTACCTTATCTTACCCATAAGCTTAAATAGTCTTGATCTCGTGGGTGTGAGATTGCTCAGTCCTCGTGAATCACGGATACTCCCAAATACTTGCAGGTGCCGATGATACCAGTGCAGGTGATGCAACCGAGCTCAAGTGGGAGTTCGATGAAGATCTTGGTCGTTGTTATGTGTCTTTTCGGGTTGATCAGTATTGGAGCCCAGTTGGGACGATCAGGGATCTAGCATTTGGGGTTGTCTTCTTTTATTTTGGTTCCATAGTCGGACCTTGATTGTACTCTGAATGATGTATGTTAACTTGTTATTTGTGTGAAGTGGCGATTGTAAGCCAACACTTTATCCCTTTCTTATTCAGTACACGGGATTGTGTGAAGAATACCCCTCTTGCGACAAAACCACCATGCCGTTATGCCTCTAAGTCGTGCCTCGACACGTGGGAGATATAGCCGCATCGTGGGCGTTACACGCACGCCTATCATCTTTGACGAAGAGGATCACCCTGATTGCACCACTGCAGTAGGGTCTCTTCCGTTGTTGGTTTCGCCAACAATCCGCAACCTCAAGGTCACAAAGATGCTTGTTGACGGCGGGGCAGGGTTGAATCTGATCTCCCCCAAGGTGATTAGCAAAATTCAAATATTAGATGAAGAGCTCAAGGTTACTGGCATGTTTCAAGGAATTAGCCCCGGCAGGAGTCGTCCTAAGGGGAAGATTACGCTGTCGGTGATGTTTGGCAAGGAATTGAACTACCGGACCGAGAGGATTGTGTTCGATGTAGTTGAGCTCCCCTTGCCGTATAGTGGGATTATTGGTCGTCCAGCTATGACAAAATTCATGGTGGCATCTCACTATGCCTACAACACACTGAAAATGCTAGGGCCAATGGGTGTCATTTCCATTCTATCAAACAAGAAGGATGCAATCATATGCGTGGATAAGATGTACCTAGATGCGGTGGCTGCCGAAGCTGCAGCTCCCGCCAAGGAAAACAAGAAATGAAAGAAGGTTAGCGGAGATGCCGGCAAGGAATCCGGGAAGCGCGCCTTGTTGGGGAATGCAGTAATGTCAAAAAATTTCCTACGCACACGCAAGATCATGGTGATGCATAGCAACGAGAGAGGAGAGTGTCGTCCACGTACCCTCGTAGACCGTAAGCAGAAGTGTTATGACAACGCGGTTGGTGTAGTCGTACGTCTTCACGATCGACCGATCCTAGTACCGTACGTATGGCACCTCCGTGATCTGCACACGTTCAGGTCAGTGACATCCCACGAACTCACGGTCCGGCAGAGCTTCGAGGGAGAGTTCCGTCAGCACGAAGGCGTGATGACGGTGTTGATGAAGCTACTGACGCAGGGCTTCGCCTAAGCACCGCTACGATATGACCGAGGTGGATTATGGTGGAGGGGGGCACCGCACATGGCTAAAAGATCAATGATCAACTTGTGTCTCCATGGGGTGCCCCCTCCCCGTATATAAGGAGTGGAGGAGGGGGATGGCCGACCCTCTACTATGGCACGCCCTGGGGAGTCCTAATCCCACCGGGAGTAGGATTCCCCCCTTCCAAGTAGTAGGAGTAGGAGAAAAGGAAGGGGAAGAGAGAAGAGAAGTAAGGAGGGGGTGCCGCCCCTCCCCCTAGTCCCATTCGGACTAGGAATTGGGGGGCGCGCGGCCTGCCCTAGGCAGCCCTCTCTCTCCCCTAAAGCCCAATAAGGCCCATATACTCCCCGACGAATTCCCGTAACTCTTTGGTACTCCGATAAAAGCCCGAACCACTCAGAACCTTTCCGATGTCTAAATATAGCCTTGCAATATATCGATCTTTACGTCTTGAACATTTCAAGACTCCTCATCATGTCCCTGATCTCATATGGGACTCCGAACAACCTTCGGTACATCAAAACACATAAACACATAATACCGATCGTCACCGAACGTTAAGCGTGCGGACCCTACGGGTTCGAGAACTATGTAGACATGACCGAGACTCATTTCCGGTCAATAACCAATAGCGGAACCTAGATGCTCATATTGGCTCCTACATATCCTACGAAGATCTTTATCGGTCAAACCGCATAACAACATACGTTGTTCCCTTTGTCATCGGTATGTTACTTGCCCGAGATTCGATCATCGGTATCTCAATACCTAGTTCAATCTCATTACCGGCAAGTCTCTTTACTCGTTCCGTAATGCATCATCCCACAACTAACTCATTAGTAACATTGCTTGCAAGGCTTATAGTGATGCGCATTACCGAGAGGGCCCAGAGATACCTCTCCGACAATCGGAGTGACAAATCCTAATCTAGATATATGCCAACTCAACAATTACCATTGGAGACACCTGTAGAGCACCTTTATAATCACTCAGTTACGTTGTGACGTTTGGTAGCACACAAAGTGTTCCTTCGGTATTCGGGAGTTGCATGATCTCATAGTCATAGGAACATGTATAGTTATGGAGAAAGCAATAACAACAAAATAAACAATCATCGTGCTAAGGTAACGGATGGGTCAAGTCAATCATATCATTCTCTAATGATGTGATCCCATTAATCAAAGACAACTCATGTCTATGGCTAGGAAACTTAACCATCTTTGATTCAACGAGCTAGTCAAGTAGAGGCATACTAGTGACACTCTGTTTGTCTATGTATTCACACATGTACTAAGTTTCTGGTTAATACAATTCTAGCATGAATAATAAACATTTATCATGATATAAGGAAATAAATAATAACTTTATTGTTACCTCTAGGGCTAATTTCCTTCAGTCTCCCACTTGCACTAGAGTCAATAATCTAGTTCACATCTTTATGCGATTAGTTCACATCTCCATGTGATTAATACCCAAAGGGTTTACTAGAGTCAATAATCTAGTTCACATCGCTATGTGATTAACACCCAAAGAGTGATCATGTTTTGCTTGTGAGAGAAGTTTAGTCTACGGGGATGCAATATTCAGATCCGTATGTATTTCACAAATTTCTATGTCTACAATGCTCTGCACGGAGCTACTCTAGCTAATTGCTCCCACTTTCTATATGTATCCAGATCAAGACTTAGATTCATCTAGATCGATGTAAAAAGCTTGCAACGATGTAACTCTTTACGACGAACTCTTTTATCACCTCCATCACCGAGAAATATTTCCTTAGTCCTCTAAGGATAATTTTTGACCGCTGTCCAGTGATCTACTCCTGGATCACTATTGTACTCCCTTGCCAGAATCATGCTAAGGTATACAATAGGACTGGTAAATAGCATAACATACTTTATAGAACCTATAACTGAGGCATAGGGAATGAATTTTTATTCTCTTTCTATTTTCTGCTGTGGTCGGGTTTTGAGTCTTTACTCAACTTCACACCTTGCAACACAGACAAGAACTCCTTCTTTGACTGTTCTATTTTGAACTATTTCAAAATCTGGTCAAGGTATGTACTCATTGAAAAAACTTATCAAGCGTCTTGATCTATATCCATAGATCTTGATGCTCCATGTGTAAGCAGCTTCGTTGAGGTCTTTCTTTGAAAAACTCTTTTCAAACACTCCTTTATGCTTTCCAGAAAATTCTACATTATTTCCGATCAACAATATGTCATTCACATATACTTATCAGAAATGTTGTAGTGCTCCCACTCACTTTCTTGTAAATACAGGCTTCACCGCAAGTCTGTATAAAACCATATGCTTTGATCACTTTATCAAAGCATATATTCCAACTCCGAGATGCTTGCACCAGTCCATAGATGGATCGCTGGAGCTTGCTCACTTTGTTAGCATCTTTAGGATCGACAAAACCTTCTGGTTGCATCATATACAACTCTTCTTTAAGAAATCCATTAAGGAATACAATTTTGACATCCATTTGCCAGATTTCATAACATGCGGCAACTGCTAACATGATTCGGACAGACTTCTAAGGATCGATACGAGTAGGAAAGTCTCATCATAGTCAACACCTTGAACTTGTGGAAAACATTTTGCAACAATTTGAGATTTGTAGATAGTAACACTACTATCAGCGTCCGTCTTCCTCTTGAAGATCCATTTATTCTTAATGACTCACTGATCATCGAGCAAGTCAATCAAAGTCCGTACTTTGTTCTCATACATGGATCCCATCTCAGATTTCATGGCCTCAAGCCATTTTGTGGAATCTGGGCTCATCATCGCTTCCTCATAGTTCGTAGGTTCATCACGGTCAAGTAACATGACCTCCAGAACAGGATTATGGTACCACTCTGGTGCGGATCTCACTCTGGTTGACCTACGAGGTTCGGTAGTAATTTGATCTGAAGTTACATGATCATCATCATTAGCTTCCTCACTAATTGTTGTAGGAGTCACAGGAACAGATTTCTGTGATGAACTACTTTCCAATAAGGGAGCAGGTACAGTTACCTCATCAAGTTCTACTTTCCTCCCACTCACTTATTTCGAGAGAAACTCCCTTTCTAGAAAGGAACCATTCTTAGCAACGAATGTCTTGCCTTTGGATCTGTGGTCGAAGGTGTACCCAACTGTCTCCTTTGGGTATCCTATGAAGACACATTTCTCCGATTTGGGTTTGAGCTTATTAGGATGATTTTTTTTCACATAATCATCGCAACCCCAAACTTTAAGAAATGACAACTTTGGTTTGTTTCCAAACCACAGTTCATATGGTGTCATCTCAAAGGATTTAGATGGTGCCCTATTTAACGTGAATGCAGCTGCCTCTAATGCATAACCCCAAAACGATAGTGGTAAATTGGTAAGAGACATCATAGATTGCACCATATCTAATAAAGTACGGTTACGATGTTCGGACACACCATTACGCTATGGTGTTCCAGGTGGCGTGAGTTGCGAAACTATTGCACATTGTTACAAATGAAGACCAAACTCGTAACTCAAATATTCTCCTCCATGATCAGATCATAGAAACTTTACTCTCTTGTTATGATGATTTTCCACTTCACTCTGAAATTATTTGAACTTTTCTAATGTTCCAGATTTATGTTTATCAAGAAGATATACCCATATCTTACTCAAATCATCTGTGAAGGTCAGAAAATAACGATACCTGCCGCAAGTCTCAACACTCATCGGACTGCATACATCAGTATGTATTATTTCCAACAAGTCTGTTGCTCGCTCCATTGTTCTGGAGAACAGAGTCTTAGTCATCTTGCCCATGAGGCATGGTTCGCAAGCATCAACTAATTCATAATCAAGTGATTCCAAAAGCCGATCAGCATGGATTTTCTTCATGCGCTTTACACCAATATGACCTAAACGGCAGTGCCACAAATAAGTTGCAATATCATTATTAACTTTCCATCTTTTGGTTTCAATATTATGAATATGTGTATCACTACGATCGAGATTCAATAAACCATTCACCTTGGGTGTATGACCATTGAAGGTTTTATTCATGTAAACAGAACAACAATTATTCTCTGACTTTAAATGAATAACCCTATTGCAATAAACATGATCAAATCATATTCATGCTTAACGCAAACACCAAATAACATTTATTTAGGTTTAACACTAATCCCGAAAGTATAGGGAGTGTGCGATGATGATCATGTCAATCTTGGAACCACTTCCAACACACATTGTCACTTCACCCTAAACTAGTCTCTGTTCATTCTGCAACTCCTGTTTCGAGTTACTAATCTTAGCAACTGAACTAGTACCAAATACTGAGGGGTTGCTATAAACACTAGTAAAGTACACATCAATAACATGTCTATCAAATATACCATTGTTCACTTTGCCATCCTTCTTATCCGCCAAATACTTGGGGTAGTTCTGCTTCCAGTGACCAACCCCTTTGAAGTAGAAGCACTTAGTCTCAGGCTTAGGTCCAGACTTGGGCTTCTTCACTTGAGCAGCAACTTGGTTGCCGTTCTTCTTGAAGTTCCCCTTCTTCCCTTTTCCCTTTTCTTGTAACTAGTGGTCTTGTCAACTATCAACACTTGATGCTTTTTCTTAATTTCTACCTTCGCCGATTTCAGCATCGCGAAGAGTTTTGGGAATCGTTTCCGTTATCCCTTGCGTATAGGTCATCACGAAGTTCTAGTAACTTGGTGATAGTGACTAGAGAACTCTGCCAATCACTATCTTATTGCGGAGATTAACTCCCACTTGATTCAAGTGATTGTAGTACTCAAACATTCTGAGCACATGCTCACTCATTGAGCTATTCTCCTCCATCTTGCAGGCAAAGTATTGTCAGAGGTCTTCTACCTCTCGACACGGGAATGAGTACGAACTACCAATTTCAACTCTGAGAACATCTTATATGCTCTGTGGCATTCAAAATGTTTTTGAAGTCCCGGTTCTAAGCCGTAAAGCATGGTGCACTAAACTATCAAGTAGTCATCATACCGAGCTTTACCAAATGTTCATAACGTCTGTATCTGCTCCTGGAATAGGTCCGTCACCTAGCTGTGCATCAAGGACATAATTCTTCTGTGCAGTAGTGAGGATAATCCTCAGATGACGGAGCTAATCCACATCATTGCTACTAACATCTTTCAACATAGTTTTCTCTACGAACACATCATAAATAAAACGGGGAAGCTATACGCGAGCAATTGATCTACAACACAGATATGCAAATACTATCAGGACTAAGTTCATGATAGATTTAAAGTTTAATTAATCATATTACTTAAGAACTCCCACTTAGATAGACATCTCTCTAATCATCTAAGTGATCACATGATCCATGTCAACTAAACCATGCCCGATCGTCACGTGAGATGGAGTAGTTTTCAATGGTGAACATCACTATGTTGATCATATCTACTATATGATTCACGCTCGACCTTTCGGTCTTAAGTGTTTTGAGGCCATACCTGCATATGCTAGGCTCGTCAAGTTTAACCCGAGTATTCTGCATGTGCAAAACTGGCTGGCACCCGTTGTATGTGAACGTAGAGCTTATCACACCCGATCATCACGTGGTGTCTCTGGACGAAGAACTCTCGCAATGGTGCATACTCAGGGAGAACACTTATACCTTGAAATTTAGTGAGAGATCATCTTATAGTGCTACCGCCGAACTAAGCAAAAATAAGATGCATAAAGGAAAAGCATCACATGCAATCAAAATATGTGACATGATATGGCCATGATCATCTTGCGCCTTTGATCTCCATCTCCAAAGTACCATCATGATCTCTATCGTTACCGGCATGACACCATGATCACCAACATCCTGATCTCTATCAACGTGTCATCACATGGTCGTCTCACCAACTATTGCTTTTGCAACTATTGCTATCGCATAGCGATAAAGTAAAGCAATTATATGGCGCTTGCATCTTATGCAATAAAGAGACAACCATAAGGCTCCTGCCAGTTGCCGATAACTTTATCAAAACATGATCATCTCATACAACAATTTATATCTCATCACATCTTGACCATATCATATCACAACATGCCCTGCAAAAACAAGTTAGACGTCATCTACTTTGTTGTTGGAAGTTTTATGTGGCTGCTACGGGCTGAGCAAGAACCGTTCTTACCTACGCATCAAAACCACAACACGATATAGTGATTGCTTTTTGATCTTCAGAAAGAACCATGTTCATTGAATCCGATTCAGCTAAAGCTGGAGAAACAGACACCCACTAGCCACCTGTGTGCGAAGCACCTCGGTAGAACCAATCTCGCATAAGTGTATGCGTAATGTCTGTCTGGGCCGCTTCAACCCACAATGTCGCTGAATCAAGAATCAACTAGTGACGGCAAGCAATATGTATATACCCACGCCCACAACTACTTTGTGTTCTACTCATGCATATGACATCTACGCATAAACCTGGCTCTGATGCCACTGTTGGGGAGCGCAGTAATTTTAAATAAATTCCTATGCACACGCAAGATCATGGTGGTGCATAGAAATGAGAGGGGAGAGTGTGTCGTCCACGTACCCTCATAGACCGTAAGCGGAAGCATTATGACAACGCGATTGATGTAGTCGTACGTCTTCATGATCCACCGATCCTAGTACCGAACGTACGGCACCGCCATGATGTGCACACGTTCAGCTCGGTGACGTCCCACGAACTCACGATCCAGTAGAGCTTCGAGGGAGAGTTCCGTCAGCACGATAGAGCGATGACGGTGTTGATGAAGCTACCGACGCAGGGCTTCGCCTAAGCACCGCTACAATATGACCGAGGTGGATTATGGTGGAGGGGGCACCGCACACGGCTAAAAGATCAATGATCAACTTGTGTCTCCATGGGGTGCCCCCCTCCCCGTATATAAAGGAGTGGAGGAGGGCGAGGGCCGGCCCTCTACAATGGCGCGCCCTGGGGAGTCCTACTCCCATCGGGAGTAGGATTCCCCCCTTCCAAGTAGTAGGAGTAGGAGAAAAGGAAGGGGAAGAGAGAAGAGAAGGAAGGAGGGGGCGCAGCCTACCCCCCTAGTCCAATTTGGACTATGCCTTGGGGGGTGCGCGGCCTGCCCTAGGCAGCCCCTCTCTCTCTCCCCTAAAGCCCAATAAGGCCCATATACTCCCCGTCGAATTCCCGTAACTCTCCGGTACTCCAATAAATACCTGAACCACTCAGAGCCTTTCCAATGTCCGAATATAGCCTTCCAATATATCGATCTTTACGTCTCGAACATTTCAAGACTCCTTGTTATGTCCCTGATCTTGTCTGGGACTCCGAACAACCTTCGGTACATCAAAACACATAAACTCATAATATCGATCATCACCGAACATTAAGCGTGCGGACCCTACGGGTTCGAGAACTATGTAGACATGACCGAGACTCATTTCCGGTCAATAACCAATAGCGGAACCTGGATGCTCATATTGGCTCCTACATATTCTACGAAGATCTTTATCCGGCAAACCGCATAACAACATACGTTGTTCCCCTTGTCATCGGTATGTTACTTGCCCGAAATTCGACCTAGTTCAATCTCGTTACCGACAAGTCTCTTTACTCGTTCCGTAATGAATCATCCCACAACTAACTCATTAATCACATTGCTTGCATGGCTTATAGTGATGTGCATTACCGAGAGGGCCTAGAGATACCTCTCCGACAATCGGAGTGACAAATCCTAATCTTGATATATGCCAACTCAAGAAGTACCATCGGAGACACCTGTAGAGCACCTTTATAATCACCTAGTTACATTGTGACGTTTGGTAACACACAAAGTGTTCCTTTGGTATTTGGGAGTTGCATGATCTCATAGTCATAGGAACATGTATAGTTATGGAGAAAGAAGTAGCAACAAACTAACCGATCATTGTGCTAAGCTAATGGATGGGTCAAGTCAATCATATCATGCTCTAATGATGTGATCCCGTTAATCAAATGAAAACTCATGTCTATGGCTAGGAAACTTAACCATCTTTGATTCAACGAGCTAGTCAAGTCGATGCATACTAGTGACACTCTGTTTGTCTATGTTCACACATGTACTAAGTTTCCTGTTAATACAATTCTAGCATGAAGAATAAACATTTATCATGATATAAGGAAAAAAATAATAACTTTATTATTGCCTCTAGGGCATATTTCCTTCATGCCTCTCCGTAGTGAGTTGTACCCGTTGATGATTTGCCAGAAAGTTCCACTAGCAAGAGATCCAAAGTTGCTTTGCCTGCTGTGAAGAAGATCCCGGCAGGGCTGGATGGTGCTGATGGTACGTTCACCATCAACTCCACCATTGATGACAAATAGGAAAGCGCACTCGGTGCCTTCCTGCGGGCGAATGTCGATGTGTATGCTTGGCAACCATCTGACATCCCCAGTGTTCCCAAGGAGGTAATCGAGCACCACCTTGTTGTCTACCCTCATGCTCGGTCCATCAAGCAGAAGGTCAGGAAACAAGCTTTGGAGCGGTAGCAATTTATTGCCGAGGAGATTAAGAAACTTGAAGCAGCTGGTTTGGTCAGAGGAGTGTTGCATCCGACGTGGTTGGCGAACCCGGTGGTGGTGCGCAAGGCAAATGGGAAATGGAGGCTTTGCATAGACTTCACAGATCTGAACAAGGCCTACCCCAAGGACGTTTTTCCCTTGCCGCACATCGATCAGTTCATGGATTCCACTTCCGGGTGTCATCTGATTTCCTTCTTGGATGCATACTCTAGGTACCATCAGATGTTCATTTCCAAGGAAGACGGGGAGAAGATCGCGTTCATAACTCCATGTGGCACGTACTGCTTTGTGGGGATGCCCTTTGGGTTAAAAAGCGCTGGATCCACTTTAGCAAGAGCAGTACAAATTGCGTTTGAGCCTTAGATGCACAGGAATATTGAAGCTCACATGGATGATATAGTGGTCAAAAACAAGGAAAAATCAACACTTATTCAGGATCTGGAAGAAACCTTTGCAAACCTGTGCCAGATTAACTTGAGTTTTGAACCCTGAGAAATGTGTGTTTGGCATTCCCTCCGGCAAGCTACTTGACTTCTTTTTATCTCCCCGACAAGATCAGAATGATCGAGCAAATTCAAGCACCCAAGACAGTCAAGGGCGTGAGTGAGGGAGTCCTGGACTAAGGGGTCCTCGGGTGTCCGGGCTATTTGATGTGGGCCGGACTGATGGGCCGTAAAGATACAAGGTAGAAGACCTTCCCCCGTGTCTGGTGATACGTCTCCAATGTATCTACTTTTTCTCACGCTTTTCCTCTTGCTTTGGACTCTAATTTGCATGATTTGAATGAAACTAACCCCGGACTGACATTGTTTTCAGCAGAACTGCCATGGTGTTGTTTTTATGCAGAAATAAAAGCTCTCAGAATGGAACGAAACTTCACAAGGATTTTTTTATATAATATATAAGAATTTCTGGAGCCAAGACCTGCCGAAGAGGGGCCCCTGGGTGGGCACAACCCACCAGGGCGGCCCCCCCTCTCCTGGCACACCCAGGTGGGTTGTACCAACCTGGTGGCCCCGCAGACCTCAACCCTGACACTATAAATTTCTATTTTTGAAGAAAAAAAATCAGGGAGAGAGAATTATTGCGATCCACGAGACGGAGCCGCCACCAAGCCATGTTCTTCCTCGGGAGGGCAGATCTAGAGTCCGTTTGGGGCTCCAGAGAGGGGGATCTTCGTCCTTCGTCATCACCAACCCTTCTCCATCGCCAATTCCATGATGCTCCCCACCGGGAGTGAGTAATTCCTTCGTAGGCTCACAGGTCGGTGAGGATACTTGAGTTAGTTTTGTTAGGGTTTGATCCCTAGTATCCATTATGTTCTTAGATTGATGTTGCTATGACTTTGCCATGCTTAATGCTTGATACTTTGGGCCTGGGTGCCATGATTTTAGATATGAACCGTTTATGTTATCACCATTATATCCATGTTCTAGATCCGATCTTGCAAGTTATAGTCACCTACTACGTGTTATGATTCGGCAACCCCAGAGTGACAATAACCGGGACCACTCCCGGTGATGACCGTAGTTTGAGGAGTTCATATATTCACTATGTGTTAATGCTTTGTTCCTGTTCTCTATTAAAAGGAGGCCTTAATATCCCTTAGTTTCCAATATGGACCCCACTGCCACAGGAGGGTAGGACAAAAGATGTCATGCAATTTCTTTTAATAAAGCACGTATGACTATTTACGGAATACATGCCTACATTATATCGATAAACTGGAGCTAGTGCCGAATCGCCCTAGGTTATAACTGTCACATGATGAATATCATCCAACAAGTCACCGATCCAATGCCTATGAATTTATCCTATATTGTTCTTGCCAAGTTACTATTGCTATCATCACTGTTACACTTGCTACAAAACTACTGCTATCACTGTTACTGTTACCGTTGCTACTGCTACCACTATCAAAACTATCATATTACTCTGCTACTGATCACTTTGCTGCAGTTAATTAATCTCTAGGTGTGGTTGAATTGACAACTCAGCTGCTAATACCTTCAAATATTCTTTGGCTCCCCTTGTGTCGAATCTATAAATTTGGGTTTAATACTCTACCCTCGAAAATTGTTGCGATACCCTATACTTGTGGGTTATCAAGACCTTTTTCTGGCACCGTTGCCGGGGAGCTTAGCTATATTTGTTGAGTCAGTTGGGATTATTATCATATTATCACTATGAAGAATCTGAAGGATCCTAAGACTAAGATATTTCCCTCAAAGACGATGGGAGGTAAGGAACTGCCATCCAGTTCTGCTTTAGATTCACCTTCTGTTATGAGTAAACTTGCAACACCACCACATGCTATTAATTCTGATATGTTGCAAGTTATTGATGATGCTACTTCTACTATGGATAATGCTTATGATGATGCTAGTACCTTGCTTGATAATGATGATGTGCCACTTGGTGAATTTCTTGATAAACAAATTGCTAGAGTTATACAACATGATGTTGTTGAATCTGACGATGAGCTTGAAACTGAATCTCCTAAAACACCTGCTAGAACTAGCCTTCCTAGACATGAATTTGCCTAATCTACCGGAAGGTTATGTTATTAGTGAAGAAGCAACTAGAGATATTCTTGCTTTTAATGATAGAGATTATCTAGAGAAATTACTGCACAAGTATAAGGAAAAATCTATGAATGCTAGAATGAAGTGTGATCCTAAGTTTGCAACTTCACCTATCTTTATTGATGATAAGGATTATGAATTCTCTATCGACCCAGAGTTAATCACTTTGGTTGAATATGATCCTTTCCATGGTTATGAAACTGAAATTGTTGTGGCACATCTTACTAAGTTGAATGATATAGCCACCCTTTTTACTCACTATGAGAAAACCCGCTACTACTTTATTCTCAAATTATTTCCTTTCTCATTAAAGGTTGATGCTAAAGCTTGGTACAATACTCTTGCTCCTGGTTGTGTGCGTAGTCCCCAGGATATGATTTACTACTTCTAGGAAAAATATTTTCCTACTCATAAGAAACAAGCTGCCTTATAGGAAATATTTAACTTTGCTCAAACTAAAGAAGAGAGTGTCCCACCAGCTTGGGGGAGGCTTTGCCAGTTACTTAATGCTTTGCATGATCATCCTCTTAAGAAAAATGAAATACTTGATATATTCTATAATGGACTAACCAATGCTTCTAGGGACTTCCTAGATAGTTGTGCTGGTTGTGTTTTCAGGGAACGAACTGTTAGACAAGCTGAGGAATTATTGAATAACATATTGAAAAACTATGATGATTGGACTATTCCTGAACCACCGTCTAAACCCACTCCGAAGAAGAGGGGTATATTATATCTCAGTCCTGAAGATATGCAAGAGGCAAAGAAATCTATGAAGGAAAAAAGTATTAAGGCTGAGGATGTTAAAAATTTACGTCATATTGAAGAAATACATGGGCTTAATACACCACCACTGCCTAAGGTGGTAGAGGTAAATTCTCTTATGAAGTTCAATGATAGTGATAATCCTCACAATATGCATCCTAGTCAATGCCTTTATGACTTTGAAAATTACATTAGAAAACAAGATCACTTTAATGCAAATGTTATGAAACAATTGAAATACAATTCGGATATGATTGCTGGCTTGAGTGACTTGTTATTTAGAATCTCAAATGATGTTAGAGGTGTTGGAAAACATGCTTCTATGGTTCAAAATCAGTTAGAACAAGTTGCTAAATCTCAAAGAGAGTTGCTTGATGAAATGAATCATAATATGCATGACTTTGCTGTTAGAGTTGCAACTAGAGGAGGTAAAATGACTCAGGAACCACTTTATCCCGAGGGACACCCAAAAAGCATTGAATAAAATTCACAAAGAGCCAACACTAGTGCACCTAGTCCTTCTAGAAAGAAAAAGAAAAAGAAAAATGATAGGACTTTGAATGCTCCTAGTGAACCTGAAATAGAGAAACCTCCTGATAATGATAATGAAGTTTCTATCTCTGATGTCAAAACTCAGTCTAGTAATGAACACCCACCTAGTGATAATGAAAAAGATAATGCTAATGTTAAGAAGACTCTCAACCAAATAATAAAGAACCAGACAACGATGTTGATATAGAACCACCACTAAAAAAAGACACATCCGTGACATTTTGGGCCGAACAAAAAAAATTCGGTCATACTTATGACACTTCTATGACGATAATTGTGACAAAACCCGGTATCATCATAGATGTGGTGGGGTCCTACTTCTATGACAAAAAATCATGACAGAAAATGGGTTTTTTGTCCTGGGCGGGCCGAAGATGCAGCCGCATGACATTCTTTGGGCCGTCCATGATGGAAAAAACCATGGTACAAGCGAGGGCGAGGAAAATATCGGGGTTTTCCCGATTATGGTGGGTGGTTGGGGCCAAGCGATGCGCATTTCTCTCATACACGCACACGTGTGGGAGCGAGGCGTTGGGCTCTAACTGAACCCGAGCAAGGCGTTGGGCTCTAACTGAACTCGAGCGATTGCACTGCAGGCTACGTGTTAGTGAACCCGAGCGATCGATCGATGGCTGTTAACTGAACCCGATCGAGCGATTCCTTCGCTACTGCTGCTAACTGAAGTCGATCGATGTTGCCTCTAGATGAATAGTGAGCGTTGCTAGGGGGGCGTGGATGAACAGTTCCCGGTGGGGGTGGATGAACAGGACCCCGTGGTGTTGCCTCTGGATGAACAGGACCCCGATCGATTGAGGCGGTTGGGGCTGGATGAACAGGACCCCGTGGAGGGCAGGATGAATAGGACCACCTGGTGGAGGGCTGGATGAACAGTAGACCATGGAGGGCTGAATGAACAATAGCCCGTGGAGGGGTGGTTGAACAAGATCCCATGGAAAGGGCTGGTTGAACATTAGCCGGTATAGTAGCGGATGGTGGAGGCTGGATGAACAGGAGCCCGTGGATGAACAGTCGCAGGTGGAGGCTAGAGGAGGTCGACGGTGGATGAACAGTAGCCCGTGGAGGCTGGAGGGCGTCGACGGTGGAGATGAACAGTATCCCGTGGAGTCCCGTTTTGCGGTACGCCACACCCCTCCCGATGAATAGGACCCCTGTTTCGACCGTAGCGCTCCAACATAAGTCCGTTTCCTCCATTTTGCAGTACGCCACACCCCTCCCGATCAACAGGACCCTCGTTTCGACCATAGGAGGTCCGTTTCCTCCGTTTTGCGATACGCCAAACCCCTCCCGATGCACAGGATCCTGTTTCGACCATGGCCGGTCGAACACAAGGCCATTTCCACCATTCTACGGTACACCAGGCCTCGTTTCCATCGGCTGTTCCGTCCAAGCCCTCCCGATGAACACGACGACGCATTCCGTTCCGACCCAGCCGGTTGGCTCCCCGTGAACACGACGACGACGATGTTTCTCCGTTCTGACCCTGCCATGTACACGCCCAGGCCGTACGTATGCGTGAGTAGGCGTTCGAGACCCTCCCCGTACGTACGTACGTGGCCGTATTTTCTTTCTTGCACACTGGCCGCTGTACGTATGTGTACATGCTACGTGCGCGCCTCTACTATGACACGTGCGCGCCTCTACATGGACTAGTATGTACGTACACGTTCGCGACCAGAATGACAACGCTACATACGCTTCGACCAGGTGGGTCCCGACTGTCAGGCACTTCCTTGCATGCGAAGATGTAGCTAGTGGGTCCCAGCAGTCTGGGCGCGAATCATTTTTTTGCCCGGACGCACTTCCTTGCGTGCGAAGATGTAGCTGGTGGGTCCCAGTAGTCAGGGGGAAACGTTTTTTTCACGATATACGGTGGCCCGTCTGGTGGGTCCACACTGTCAGGTGGAGGAATATTTATTTTGCGCGTAATATGGAGGCACTTCCTTGATGCGGCCGTGGACCTAGCTGTCAGCCTCTCCACGTATAGTCCACGTCCGATGGAAGCCGTTCCTTGACCATGTTGACCACGCCGCGCCGAGAGCACCAGGGCGGTGGACGACGGCGAGGCCTAGGAAGGGGAAGACGCGGAGCTGGGGAAGAAGCGGTAGTGGAAGCCCGCGCGGAGAGGAGTACGAGGGTTCACTGGTTCGGCTACGGTGTGAGGCTTCCGTCACCGCAGGGCCTGGCCAGTGGTGGGAGTAGTAGGGGGCGGTGAGGCCTCCGCGGCAGCATAGCCGGCCACGGGAGGCAGGAGCATGCGGCACCACCGGTGCTGCTTTGGGCGGCTGGAGCAAGAAGACCAGAGGTTCAAGAAGCACTACATCCGTTGGATGGACATTGTACGATCACTGGAGCTAGAATCGTTCATATTGACTAAGTTGACAAAGCACTCTGTCCCCATCAACTTAGTAGGCCCACAAGTCAGCCACCCACCAAGGTGGGTCCCAACTAGCAGGGGGAGTATTCATTTTTTGTGTCTAATAAGGAGGCACTTCCAGTGGGTCCGAGCTGACAGCGGGGGGAATGCTTTTTTTTTCGCGAAATACAATGGCCCGTCCGGTGGGTCCCAGCTGTCAGGGGAAATGTTTTTTAGCCAAATACGGTGTGTCCCTGCTGTCAGGTGGAGGAATAATTATTTTCCGCGTAATAAGGAGGCACTTCCTTGCGGCTGTCATGGACCCAACTCTCAGCCTCTCCATGTACAGTACTCTTTTGATGGAAGTCGTTCCTTGACCATGTTGACCACGCCGCGCCAAGAGCACCAGGGCGGTGGACGACGGCGATGCCTAGGAAGGGGACGACACGGAGCCGGGGAAGACGCTGCAGTGGATGCCCACATGTTGAGGAGTATGAGGGTTCATTGGTTCGCTGCGGTGTGAGGCTGCCGTTGCCGCAGAATAACAGGGGGTGTGGGTCAGTAGAGGGATGGCCTGGCCAGCGGTGGGAGTAGTAGGGGGCGGTGAGGCCTCCCCGCATCGTAGCCGGCCACGGGAGGCAGGAGCACGAGGCACGACCGGCGATGGTTTGGGCGGTTGGAGCAAGAAGACCAGAGGTTCAAGAAGCACTACGGCCGTTGGATGGACAACATATGGTCACTGGAGCTAGGATCGTGCATATTGACTAAGTTGACAAAGCCCTCCATCCCCGTCAA
The DNA here is from genome assembly GCF_003073215.2 of Triticum urartu. Taxonomy (NCBI): domain Eukaryota; kingdom Viridiplantae; phylum Streptophyta; class Magnoliopsida; order Poales; family Poaceae; genus Triticum; species Triticum urartu. Next base: position 198,915,851 of record NC_053027.1, on the reverse strand, counting down.
CTTAGTAGGCCCACAAGTCAGCCTCCCAATATACTGGGTCCCAGCTAGCAGGGGGAGTATTCATTTTTTTGTGCGTAATAAGGAGGCACTTCCTTGCATGCGAAGATATAGCTGGTGGGTTCAAGCTGTCAGCGGCGGTAACGTTTTTTTTCGCGAAATACAGAGGCCCTTTCGTTGGGTCCCAGATGTTAGGTGGAGGAATCATTATTTTGAGCGTAATAAGGAGGAATTTCCTTGCGTGCGGCCGTGGACCCAGCTGTCAGCCTCTCCACGTACAGTCCACTTCAGATGCATGTCGGTCGTTGACCACGTTGACCAGGCCGCGCCGAGAGCACCAGGGCGGTGGACGATGGCGAGGCCTATGAAGGGAAAGACACGAAGGGAGGGAAGACTCGGCAGTTGTTTCCCACGTGTAGGGGAGTACGACTATACGAGGGTTTACTGGTTCGTCTGCCATCGCCGGAGAATAACAGCAGGTGTGGGTGAGTAGAGGGATGGCTAGGCCAGCGATGGGACTACGGTGGGGCGGTGAGGCCTGCGCGGCAGCATAGCCGGCCGCGGGGAGGAAAGAGCAGGCAGTCCCGCCGGCGGTTGTTTGAATGGCTGAAGCAGGAAGAGAAGAGATTGAAGAAGCACGATGGCCATTGGATGGACATCCAGCAGTCACTGCTTGTGCGTCAACCTTTTTTTAGGAAAGCCTCAAATCTGTGGAAAACATCATGCAGCCCATCTTCCATTATTTCTAATAATTTACAGCCCACTTGCTAATTCTTAAGGTTTTTTTGGAGCCCATATTCTTTTTGTTAGCATTACAACCCATATTGTGGCCATGGTTAAAAAATTATACGAAATTTTGAATATTTCGGTGCGGTCCAAACTGTTTTTAATCCCGAAATTTCGAGTCACATTCAAACTGACTTTAAAAATAAATATATATCAATATACAATCCAACAAATTGTCCACGCATAAAAATCAATGCAATTTAAAATCTCAAAATGAAAAAAAGAAATTTGAAACTAATTGCCGGTTTGATGTGTTTTAAAAATGTACAGCCCATTTCTCATTACTGATAGGCCATTTTCTCGGCCAGTCGAATGAAGCTCTCCTCGTCGTGAAAGATTTGCAGCCCAACAGGCCTAACAAAGCGACTTACTTGGGAAATCACAAAAAAACTGGGCTGTGGCCATGGACCCAACTGCGGCCGTGGACCCAGCTGTCAGCCTCTCCACGTACAGTACTCTTCCGATGGAAGTCGGTCGTTGACCACATTGACCATCTCACGCTGAGAGCACCAAGGAGGTGGACGATGGCGACGCCTAGGAAGGGGACGACGCGGAGCCAGGGAAGACGCAGCAGTGGATGCCCACGTGGAGAGGAGTACGAGGGTTCACTGGTTCGGCTGCGGTGTGAGGCTGCCGTCGCCGCAGAATAACAGGGGGTGTGGGTGAGTAGAGGGATGCCCTGGCCAGTGGTGGGAGTAGTAGGGGGCGGTGAGGCCTCCCCGGCATCACAGCCGGCCACGGGAGGCAGGAGCACGCGGCACGACCGGCGCTGGTTTGGGCGGCTGGAGCAAGACGACCAGAGGTTGAAGAAGCACTACTGCCGTTGGATGAACATCATACGGTAACTGGAGCTAGAATCATTCATATTAACTAAGTTGACAAAGCCCTCCATCCCCGTCAACTTGGTAGGCCCACAAGTCAGCCTCCCATGATGCTGGGTTCCAGCTGGCAGGGGGAGTATTAATTTTTTGGTGCGTAATAAGGAGGCACTTCCTTGCGTGCGAAGATAGCTGGTGGATCCGACCTGTCAGCGGGGGAACTTTTTTCACGAAATACAGAGGCCCTTCCGGTGGGTCCCAGATGTCAGGTGGAGGAATCAAAGACTTGAGAAGGCATGCAGAACTATCTAGTGTACCAGTAAAAAGATGTTGCTGAGTTTTAGAAACAAGAGAGACGTGCTCCTATAGCTAGTTCGAATCCAAACCTAGACTATGACTATATATGGTGCTATGCTACTCTACAAGTAATGAAACTGACATATCTAATGTTCTCTTCTCCTCTTCTCTACTTACTATGGCTAGCATCAGAAGCTCTGGCCGCAGCAAGCATGTCCGCTGGCTGCTCGTACACCTGCTCTTCAGCAGGCAACAACCAAATATGCGCCAAGTCGCCACCCTTACCATTGCCTATGGGTCTCATCACACCCCTGCAGGCATGCGCACCACAGCTGGTTGCTCATGGCAACCCGCTGTCGTTGGTGTGGTGCCACTGCTGCAAATCACTCAGAGTCATCCGTCGCGTCTCAACCACAATCCTCAACCATGGCCGAGTCTTCTACAAATGCCCGAATCATGGGGTAATAATGTGGCACCCTTGCTTAGAGCGACCAGTTTACCATGCATTGCCAGCCCAGAGACCATGTCTTCTGGCAACACACAACATCTTGGTATAGAATAACAACCGCTTTATTGATGCTAGCGGAACAGAGTTACATTACAATAGCTGTCGAGGCCAAGCGGCACACTCAGTGCGGCTGAACAATATCTACATTATTTAGTGAACATAAAGGGGCCTCGATCCGAACAACTACGTGTCAGCGGAATAACATTGTGGCGGAAGCTCCATATCACAGGGACACCGATGTGGACACGATCTAGACTCGAACAGCGCTCCTTTCCAACGATACTTTCCTGAAATCTGGCATGACATGCCAGGTCAGTACATTGAATGTACTTGCAAGCTCGCAACAGGCATAATCATAATGACAAACAATATCATGATATTTAACCAATTATTAAAAATGCAACACTGTTTGTCAACATGCTGTGATCATGCTCGAACGTCCCTCGGGACAGCTTACCAACCGTGATCATCTCTAGATCACAAACACACCACCAAAGTGGTCTTTCTCAAGAACAACTCGTGATCCTTACGGCGATCACAACCACGACCATCATTTGGCCCCAAATGCCTCGATGGCCTTCCTGCCATCCATCAACAATGCAATTTCATAGCTTAGTGTGCAATTTTTATTAAACGTTGACTCATGGTGGGACCTACTACGAGGTGTCCGTAACCGTGGACTCGGCTATCGATAGATTACACACTCTACAAAGGTAGCACACTGTACCCACACCACAAAACCCATGGCCTCGCACTCCTATTCGGGTGGACCAACAGCATTCCGACAAAACCCCTCCATTGCCACAACACTCTCCCGGCCATTCTGACCCAAATCCCCAATGGGCTGGTCCTGGGTGGCCCCGTGTCTACCAAAGACACCCCGACCACCGTCGTGGTAAAAACACTCCCACTCGGGGACTCGGTACCATAATCTCATCAACAAGCACATAAGATTATGTTTGCTTACCGGGCCAGGGCAAGCACGACATAACCTTCCCTAGATGGAGGCACCGACCAGAGGCCATGTCAATGGACCGAATCAAGGCCTTCCCACAAAGGCAAATGTGCTTGCACTGGAAAGAAACTCGATTCAACGGCACCATGACCCAGTCAACGGTATATTCAAGTTGAGTTATATTCAGGTTTAACTTTAAACTAAAAATGACCGGTGTCATAGCCTGCCATGAAATGCAAAACAACACATGCATCATATAATGAAAAAATGACCAATGTCATCCTTATACACACCAAGCATAACATCAACAACTCAAATTACTCTACATGCTCAAAATGACTCACAACTTAACCAAAATATTTTGCAACAAGTTTTATTAATTTCTTACGCAAGAAAGTAACTCCGATAAATTTCTCATATGCTTGCCAAAAAGGTTTCACTATCAACAACTATTAATTGCCTTATCACTAAGCTGGGTTCAAACATTCTATAAGACAAGTAATATGATTAAACAAGTATTTAACAGGTTATTTTCTAATAAATTTTTATCAATCTATGAGGGCAAAAACATAGCTTTAAATAATTGCTAACATGAATAACAAAATTATTTCTATCGTCACCTCAAATAAATCTTAACTTGCTTTATCCACTAAACTAGTTTCAACCATTTTGTAAATCAAGCATAACAACTAACCAATATTTAACAGAATATAAATAACTCCATAATTATTTAAATGCTTGGATTAATAATTTCATTCAAGTAAGAAAATCACAAATATTGAAATGGCACCATGAAAATGTTGCTGTGGCTTGCCTTAGTGCAGATGAGGTTCACAAACCTCCTGGTGATCCTCAAGACAAGCTTCACCTTCAGAAAATAATTTTAAACACAAAAAGAAAATATCAAGAACACTTCTGAAAATCACCAGAAATTCCAGACATCTCAGAAAAATCTCATCTTTGGTGAGTTGCTAGATTTCTAGTCAAAGAATACAATGCAAAAAGAATCAATTCATTTGGACTTATGGTTGATGAGTTATAACTGTTTGAACTGTTCTGTAAATTCAAATGAATTTGAATAAAAGAAATAGACTGGGGGGTGACGTCGAAGGTGTAAAGCCCAGGGGCACCACCACTCGTACCGCTTCGCGCGCGTACAGAGTGGCTGACTAGCGGGCCCTGCTAGTCTGGTGGGGGAAGAGGGTGAAGGAAACAGAGGGGGCCGTGGCTTCGCCGGAGCTCTTGCCAGCGACGAGGGCTCCTTGGCCCAAATGAGAGGGTGGGATGGCAACAGGGGGTTGAGGCGCACCTGCCCGTACCCGTAGCGTAGTTAGGGACGGTCGAACAGCGTCGGAATCGACCTCGGAAGCGGAGGCAGAACGTGGAGGTCGTCGGAGTTGAGGAAGATGACGAGTAGAGGCCACTCCAGGGGCTCCAAGCGGGGGAGACGACCTCACCGGAGAGAGGCGGAGGCCCTGGAGGGGTCGCCCAGGCCTAGGAGGGGCTGGAGCTACTGCGGCGACCAGAGGGGATCGCCGGCCAGCTCGAGCTCGGGGACGGCGGCCCGAGGCCTGCTCGGCCGGGCTCCGGCTTTCTACTCGATCGTGGGGTGTGTGTGAGTGCTGGATGGTGCTCGAGGAGGCTGGGGAGGGCTCTATATATAGGCGAGCGGCGAGGGTGCTTCAGGCTCTGCCAATGGACACCTGTCCATGGTGCCCGGTGACGAGCAGCGTCCGTGAGAGGGGGAGAAGGTGACGGAGGTCACGCAGCCACTGTCGGCGAGCGGAGACGAGCACAGAATCAAGAGGATGGCGACGAGCACAGTGCGCTCTGCACTATTGGGCTAGCCGGACCTTGCCCGTGCTCGCTGCGGCGAGCTCCGGCGTCGGCGAGTGCCAGGGAGGAGTTAAGAACGTTGAGACGATGATGGTGGCGAGGTTTGGCATGGTTAGGTAGGCAGGGAAGCGAGCACGCGAGGAACAGAGGCTCGGGCGCGTCGTAGAGCGCGTCGGCTGCATGCCAACACGCCTAGACGAACGCGGTCACCGCATGAAATATGACATCAGGTCGATCTAAGCATAAACTCAATGTCTGGCATGTTGTTCGTGGTAGTTTTGAGTGTTACCACGATTTGGTTTGGATCCAGGTGTAGTAGAGAAGTTTTCACACACCATGTAAGTTTCTGGTTAGTAACTTTGTGATGTTACTGTGGTCAAATGGCTTGGAGTTTGAAGCTGTGCTTTGGAGGCTAGTGTCGGCGTTCTGGGAACGGGGGTCCCCAGACTTGCCTCCCCGCGGCCTGCGGCGTGGCTCAAAGGGGGCCCGGCACGGCCCATCCTCACCAACACAAGACTCAAGACCCTCGCGAGGGGCCAAGCCTCACGAGGCGGACGACGTGGAGCTTCCTTAGGCAAGGCCTCGTCAGGCTGGCTCACGAGGAGGCGGAGAAATCAAGGCGGGATACCTCGCGAGGTGCCCGTGACGCAAGCCATGACGACTCAGGGTGCCAGGCGGGTGCCAGCCCGCGCAGCATCCTCCTTTCCTCTTTGGTGCAAAGGGAGAAAGCGCAGCCGCGGAGTACCGAGGCATCAGGCAAAGGTTGCCATTTCGGTGAAACGAGACCAAGACCAGGAGGACTACGAGACGGAGGTCACCGTGGAGCCCAAGACGGCGTCATCACCAGAGCTTTGTGCAGGCGAAGACTACTTTTGTCAGGATAGTTGATACTTGCTGTCGCCCTTCAAATTAGCCCGCCATTGTTGGCTCCCTTCCCGCTCAATATTTGGGAAGAGGACCAGGGACTCTATAAATAGGACCAGCCGCCCACAGAGCAAGGGGTTGGAAAAAAGGAAGGGGAGGCTCGATAGAGAGGTTGGAAGCATAGAGAGAGAGAGAGAAAGGTGGCTGAACTCCCCCCAGCAGTTCATTGCCCCAGCCAAGAGCAGACACTCGCGAGGCTGTTCTTCCTTGTATTGTTCATCATCATCAGCCCCAAGAGGCAATCCACCCACCACACACTGGAGTAGGGTATTACACCACAACGGTGGCCCGAACCAGTATAAACCTTGTGTCTCATGCGCAGTTCTTTTAGTAGTTAGGGTCCTTGCAAGAGGGAGAGGTAGAAGACGTAATCTTCGCGCGCACCCTAGAGTTTGAACCTTAAGGGTCTGCCGGAACCCGAAATCCGACATTTGGCGCGCCAGGTAGGGGTGCGCCGGAGTTCGTCTTCCACCGCACCGTTCTCCTCCGAGCATCGCGTCCATGTCCGACGCTCGTCGGGCCCGCACCGAGTGCCGGGCCGCCATCGCTTCCCGCGTCACCCAGACGGCGCCCGTCGGGGGATGTCCTCATCGTTCCCCGTCACCTGCCATCAACGCCGCCACCGGCCCAGCGGGAGCCGACCAGCAAGCGTCGTCTCAGCATCCATCCGTGCGGCAAGACGGCCGCACCGCTACTCCATCACTCACACCAGCTGGTTCTTCGTCCCGCGCGCTCCGCGCACCCTTGGAGCCTCGAGCTGCGCTCATCACGGCAAACGAGCTCCTGCGCTACCGTCCCGTCGACGACGTCTACGAAGAGTGGCTCAACCACGTCACCGAGTACGTCCGCGCCACGGGGGGCTCTCCCGCGCCGTCCGTTCCGCTGCGCCGCACCCCGCCCCGCGCGGGCAACAAAGCTCTGGGGGCGTACCAGCCGCCTCCTCTCCAAGAAGACGCCATGGCTCCAAGGCGCGTGGCCCCTGGGCGGAACCCGCTCCGTCAGGTGCCAGCGCAGCAAGAACGGAGCTGCCAAGAAGTCCCTCACCCGCAAGGAGCTGCCCGGGCGCTCCCTGCTCCGGCACGCCGCGACCCTGCTCCGGCTCCGGCACGCCAAGACCCCGCGCTGCTCCTAGCTGCAGCGCGTGGGGACCCTCAAGACCGAGCTCTCCACCAGCCGAAGCCTTTTGTGGCCACCGCAGGCTGCCGTGCCTACACCACCAAGCTGCGTAGCGTCGCGTGGCCCGGCAAGTTCAAGCCAGACCTGCCTCCTCGTTACGACGGCATGACAGACCCTGCAGAGTTCCTCTAGCTCTATGAGCTGGGCATCGAAGCTGCCAGCGGTGACGAGAAGGTCATGGCGAACTGGTTCCCCATGGCGCTCAAGGAAGGAGCTCGCACCTGGCTCCTGAATCTGGCTCCAGTAACGATCTCTTCCTGGGACCAGATGCGCACCCGCTTCATCGCACTTCCAAGGTACTCGCGACCGGCCACCCGCCGTGAGCGACATGCGCCGCATCAAGAAACAACCCGGAGAGACCCTGCAAAAGTACATCCAGTGCTTCAACAGCGCGCGCCTCAAGATCCCCAAGGTGTCCGAGGAGGCCATCATCTCGGCCTTCTCCGATGTTGTGCGCGACATCAAGATGAAGGAGGGGCTGGCGATGCATGAAGACCTGTGCACCTCCCTGGAGCTGTTCAACTTGGCGACCAAGTGCGCCAGGGCTGAGGAGGGACGCCTCTCCCTCCTCGAGTTGCCTGCCGCAGACCCAGAAGAGAAGAAGCCCAAGGCCAAGGACGTGAAGTGCAAGGGGGCTGCCGTGCTCGCGGCAGAACCAGACACCAAGCGGGGCAAAGATCTGCCCGAGTCCTCCAGGGGCGGCCGGTACTATGTGTAGCACGACCTCCACACCCACAACACCAACGAATGCCAAGAACTCCGCGCCGTGCGAGAAGGAAGGATCGGCCGTCGTCCCGAATGCACTGATCGGGGCTACGGCCGAGGAGGAGGAAGAAACGCAGGACGCTGGGAAGACCACGGCCCGCGCCAAGGGTGGCGCGATCAACCTCGCGAGGATCACTGGCGAGACCTGCCTCGCGAGGGGGACTGGAGGGATCAGCCTCGTGAGGATCGCCCACAGGGCAACGCAGGCCTCCCTCCACTGCCGCCTCAGCCAAGGAGAAACGAGGACCGCCATCGAGACGAAGGGGGTAGGGGCTTCCAGGAGCCACGCGCAATCGCCAGCATCCTGGGCGGAGCTCAAGCCCCAGCCTCACAACACATCCTCAAGCAGTTTGCCTGCGAAGTGAATGCAGTCCTCCCCAGGCTTGAAGCAACGCGCCCTCTCAGGTGGTCGGCCTGCTCCATCACATTCAGCTCAGCTGATCAGCTCAAGTGCGCGGCCACAGCCGGGGTCCTCCCGATGCTTTGCTCCCTAGTCATCAGCAATGTACTGGTCACCGGGACCCTCATCGACGGTGGGGCAGGGCTCAACGTCCTGTCCGTGGAAACGTTCAACAATCTCCAAGTGCCCTACAACCAGCTTCAGCCAACCAAGCCCTTCTCCGGAGTCACCGACGGCTCCACGGTCCCGATTGGGCAGGTCCGCCTCCCTGTCACCTTCGGGGCACGCAACAACTACCGCACCGAGCTCATCGACTTCGACGTCGCCCACATCCGCCTGCCGTACAACGCCATCCTTGGGTACCCAGCGCTGGCCAAGTTCATGGCCGTAACTCACCATGGCTACAACGTCCTCAAGATGCCAGGAAGTGGCAGAGTCATCACGGTGCCTTGTGAAGAGAAGGATGCAGTGTGTTCCCTGGAGCGAGCCTTTCAGGCCGCATCACTGGAAGACCCGGATCGCGGAAGCAGGAGGCTTCCCGAGACCACCACCAAGAAGAAGAAGACATCGTCCGGACCAGCCCCTCGAGAGGCGGGCCCCTCAGGGCCCGCATCTGCCCAGGGGGAACCTCCTTCCATCGCATAGGAAAGCGCGCCCGGCGCCCTCCTCAGGCAGGGCTCGGGGGCTCTCCCCTGGAGGGCCACCGACCTGGCCAAGGTCACGAGGGAGGCGCTTGGGCACCACATGGAGGCGTGTTACGAAGCACGTTTCCCTCAAGAAGGAGCAGGGCAAGGAAGGTCAGACCCGCAGGAGTTCATCGACAAGGCCATTCAAGAACTACAGGAATCAAGAATCATGAGAGGTTGCCGCCGTCTACCGGCTGTGGCTCCCCATCCAGGCGGGGATGGTAGGCTGCGCGTCTGCATCGACGTACCAGGGCTCAACCGAGTCGCTACGATGGAGCGCCTCTGGCCCTCGCGAGTGGGGCGCTGCGGGGGTCCGCCCCACAGCTACGTTCACATGCCTTACGGCTTGCCGAGCGCGGTTGCAACGTGCCAGCGCCTCATGAGGGGCATCATGGAGGCTCAAGAAGACAAGCGATCCGCAGCCTTGGCGGAGATGGAGATGATTCGCGAAGAGCTACCAGTGCCTCCGGAGCCACCCGAGGCCCCTGGGCCTGGGGGCTCGTGAGGATCGGCTTCCGCAGCCCACCGAGTCTGCTGCACCAACACCCCTTCGCCCTCGACACCTTCAGGTGACATATTACAAGTTTCATTTCCAACTGGGAGCGCCCTCCCAGGGCTGCATCGTTCCCAGGCTGCGTGGGTCCATCCCTGCAGTATGTATCCCTTTTATTTCATGTCGTTAGCTTGCTTTGTTGGGGGCGCCCCTCAGGCTGCATCATCCCCAAGTCGCTCGGGCCAGGCCCAGCGGCATGTATCTCCCTTGCGTTTATTTCTGGCTATGCATTCGCCCGTCATGCTCGATTACTTGATGCCTGTCCATGGCACCTAATATTCTCCATGTCGACCACTTGCACATTAAAGGGGGGGTACCTGAGCATCGCGACTCAGGGCTCTTACTGGCTCTCCAGCCCTCACCCTCTGGCCATGTCCACGTCATCGCGACCTGGCATACCAGCGACGGCTGAGACAAGCTCGAGGGCCGGGACCCAAGGACGTAGAGTGCCGGCATCTAACCAAATTTGCAGGAACACAACACAAGATAAGGCCCAGTGCCAGGCGCAACCCGCCTAGAGGTAGGGCCCCGTGAGTCCCGCGCTGGCTCACGGGTGCCCAGATACACCTCACCTAGCCCTACCGTGCCGGCCACGTGTCAGGGCGGGGCTGTACACGCCCCGGGGGCTCCTCCCGGAGGGGAGCCCCCTCCCATATACCAGTGGAAGCACCATGCTCCGCGCTGGCTGACGACACTGCCGAGGAGCGGCTATGCCCGTACACATGCGGAAGCGCTATGCTCCGCGCTGGTGATAAACAACTGAGGGTGGTCCCCGGGCCGCATCAACCTCAGGGAGCCTAGAGCTCAGTGTCTAGCCTCATCGCAACGCCTCCCCTCGGGAGCGCCGCGCGAGGGGGCTGGGCACGGGGGCTACGCCTGGGTCACGCCCAGACATACGCCACCCAGCCAGGCCCCTCGGGCCTGGTTCGCCGCGCGTCTCTCCCCAAGCGGAGCCAAGGTATGAAGGCCGTTTGAGCGTCAAGGGGGACCCTTGAGCATCGTGACTCAGGGGCCTAACTGGTCCCGTAGCCCCTCACTCCTTAGTTCCGAAAGGCTAGTGCTGGGTGAGGCACGCGCGGGGCCGGGCCCTGCAGACGTAGAACGGTGGTCCCACTTGCATCTCACCTCATCACTTGCTGTTTGCGCGTCAAGGGGGACTCCTGAGCATCGCGACTCAGGAGCCTAAGTGGCTCCGTAGCCCCTCACTCCTTTGGTCCCGTCCTGGTTTTCGGTCGGGGCTAATGCTGGGTGAGGTACGCGCGGAGTCGGGCTCTGCAGACGTAAAACGGAAGATCCACCTACATCACACCTCCCTACTTGTTGTTCGTGCGCCAAGGGGGACTCCTGAGCATCGCGACTCAGGAGCCTAACTGTCTCCATAGCCCCTCACTCCTTTGGTCCCGTCCTGGTTTCCGGTCGGGGCTAATGCTGGGTGAGGTACGCGCGGGGCCGGGCTCTGCCGGCGTAGAACACAAGCAAGTAGGGAAGAAAAGCATAAAATTCAAGGAATTTAAAAGCAAATATTACAGTCCATACTGTCGTCTCAATACCAAACGCGATTTTAAATGCCTCCCTGAGGCATGATGCATGTGCAGGAATTAAAAGCAGGACAGGAGCGGTAGCGGAGTCACTCGGCGGCGGTAGAGTAGCGCGGGTGGCCCCGCCTCATGGAGCAGCAGGACCGGCAGCATCCTGCTTCGACTTGGTACTGAAGGCCCGGAAGTTCCCCAGCAGAGCCTCCGTGCGACCCTTCACGGCCTTGGCAGCGGCGGCAGCACCCTCGCCGCTTACTGGCTCCAACAGGCTGTCGAGGTCGGCGCTGGGGTCGCGAAGGTAGATGTGGGTGAAGACCCGCGTCAGCACAGCAGAAGACAGGACACGCGCCTCGGCCTTGGCCGTGGGGCCAAGGCCAAGGGTGACATCCTCAAGAGCACGAACCAGGAAGGGAAGCAGCTTGGCGGGGCCGTCCTCGGCGCCGGCCAGCGGGCTCTCTAGGCCACTGGCGTAGAGCATCTTCAGCGAAGCACGAGCCTTCTTCTCCATGTCTGCGAAGGCCACGCGATCCTTGGCAAGAACCCGGGCCTTGCTGTCCAGCTCGACCTTCGTCGCCTCCAACTCCTTCCCCAGCGCACCCAGGCGGTCGTGGCGCTTCTTGAGCTTGGCCTCCCGGCCCTCGATGGCCACCTCGCGAGCCTTCATGGCTTCTTCTTGCTCCTGGCGAAGACGAACCTCTTTCGCGAGTTGGTCCCGCAGGCCTTGCAGCCCGTCCTCCAGCGCCTTGCAGCGATCGCGGACTTCAACCACATCCCCCAAGGCTGCGTCACGATCAGCCTTCGTCTCAAGGATGGCCTGCCTCTCCTCGTCGCAGGCCGTCGAGGCTTGAACTAGCGCCGCCCGGATCGAGGCGTCGGAGCGAATCCATCCTGAAGCTAGCTTCAAGCGCCCGGCCACCAGGCGAGGGTCGGCAAGAAGATCCTGCTGCAGCCGGTCCAGTCTAGCAACAGCATGCTCCTGGACGGCAGGAGGAGTTGGAGAAACAACAGTCGGCGAAACGGGGGAAGAAGGCGGCAACGGCAAGACCACAGCGTCCTGAGGTGGAGCCTGCTGCGCCCCAGCAGCTGTGGTGGCGGCAGTGGGCAAAGGCACCACAGTTGTCACTTGGGCCATGGGGGCTAAGCTCGCCACAGCCAGCTCGGCCTGGCCTCGCGAGGACGACCGGGCAGGAGAAGCCCGCGCGCCACGGTCACCCTCCTCCACAGGTGGAGACGCTGCCGCGGATGGAGCCTCAGGAGCCCCCTACGGCTTCTTCGCCGCGGGTGCCAGCCTATTCAAGAGATGCGAACGTCAAGCCTCGGCAGCGGAACAAGAAATAAAGACAAGGGTCAAGCACTTACGGGTCATCACCGGTGAGCTCGGGCAGCCTCCGACCAAACTTGAAGCCTGACAGCCGGCTGGAAGGGTCAACCTCGGAAGCAGAAGGCGCGTCTGCAGACTGCCTTGGGGCAGGGGCAGACCCGTGGGAGATCAGCCTGGTCCTGTCCTTCTTCGGGATCAGGGGTAAGCTACCGCCAACCTGCTCGTCTCCGTCCTCGTCATCGTCGCTTGAAGAAAGGCGGAGATCGCGGGGCCTGCGCCGGGGGAGGGGAGCCCTTGACACTCCGTCGGTCGCCTCGGAGTCAGGCCCCTTTTGCCCCTCCTCCTCGTCCTCCTCTTTGCTGGAGTCGCCGGAGGACACGTTCACCAGTCCCTCGGAAGCCGCCACGGGCACTGGCCCGTCCCCGTTGAAAACGGGCATGGACTCCACCACCTGCTCCCAGTCGTCGCAAAGGAACAAGGGCTTGGGAGCGCCCTCCAACCTTGCCACCTCGCCCCCGACCAGAGATTGGAGGACCGCGGCCAAATCTTCGTCGCCCAAGGCCGCGGGGCTTGGATGAGGCCCCACATCAGAGGTGAGTACTGCCGGAGTGGAGCCAGCTGGTGCTCCAGGAACTCCCTCAGCAGCAACGCACCGGACAACTTCACCGCCGCCGTGCTGACCGGCCTCAGGTCTGCGTCCATCTTCTCCAACACCAGTTTCGCGCGGGGGTCCGTGAGCTCCGCCCGGCACCAGTCGCTGGAGCTCGCGGGCTGCTCCGCGGGCAGGATCAGCCGAGGGTGGATGCGCCCGGCATCTACCAAGACCCACTTGCTCCTGAAGCCCTCGATCCTCTTCCCGGGATTCGAGATGGCAATGGTGCCGCCATACGCGACGAAGCTTGCACACGCGGAAGGAGAACCGCGAGAGACCCGGAGGGAGAAGTAGTGGCGCAGCAAGGCCACTGAGGGCTGCACCCCTACGTGAGCCTCGCAGTAATAAGCGAAGATCGCCAGGAGAAGGACGGAGTTGGGGTGGAGATGCAGAGCCTGCAAGTTGTAATGGAGGAGGACAGAGAAGAAAAACTCGGAGAAGGGAGGCACCAGGCCCGCAGCAATGGAGCTTACAAAGAGAGGGTAAAAGGTGCTCCCTCGGCCCTCAAGAGTGGCGTAGCCGGCCTTGAACACCTGCACCCCGTCGATGCCCTGCACCGCCGCCATCCGGCGCAGCCGGGCGAGGCCCGCCTCGGACACGCTCGGCAAGTCCAGAGCAGGAGAGTACCAAGCTTCGGCCGAAGGCTGACGAGGCACCATGGCTTCCTAGGTCACGTGGCCGGAGTAGATCTGGAAATTTGGAGGAAGAAAGGGAAGGCGCAAGAAAGGGGATCTGAGCAGCAACCGGAGAAAGTAAAAGGCAAAGTCTGGGCAGATGCCGCTCCTTTATCAACCTGCGCAGTTGCTGAAGCACTTGCGTCCAATCAATCTCCACGCGGCGCCCAAGGCCGCAGGCTGTTAGGGCCCGCGGCGCTTCGCCCTTGCCCTTTCGCCTCTCAGCACGGCCAGTCCGGACGCGCCTTGGGCCCGGGGGCTACTGTCGGCGTTCTGGGAACGGGGGTCCCCATACTTGCCTGCCTGTGGCCTGCGGCGTGGCTCAAAGGGGGGCCGACATGGCCCATCCTCACCAACACAAGACTCAAGACCCTCGCGAGGGGCCAAGCCTCGCGGGGCGGACGACGTGGAGCTTCCTCAGGCGCGGCCTCGTCAGGCTGGCTCACGAGGAGGCGGAGAAATCAAGGTGGGATACCTCACAAGGTGCCCGTGAAGCAAGCCATGACGACTCAGGGCGCCAGGTGGGTGCCAGCCCGCGCAGCGTCCTCCTTTCCTCTTTGGTGCAAAGGGAGCAAGTGCAGCCGCGGAGTACCGAGGCATCAAGCAAAGGTTTCCATTTCGGTGCAACGAGACCAAGACCAGGAGGACTACGAGACGGAGGTCACCGTGGAGCCCAAGACGGCGTCATCACCAGAGCTTTGTGCAGGCGAAGACTACTTTTGTCAGGATAGCTGATACTTGCTATCCCCCTTCAAATTAGCCCGCCATTGTTGGCTCCCTTCCCACTCAATATTTGGGAAGAGGACCAGGGCCTCTATAAATAGGACCAGCCGCCCACAGAGCAAGGGGTTGGAAAAAAGGAAGAGGAGGCTCGATAGAGAGGTTGGAAGCATAGAGAGAGAGAGAGAAAGGTGGCTGAACTCCCCCCAGCAGTTCATTGCCCCAGCCAAGAGCAGACCCTCGCGAGGCTGTTCTTCCTTGTATTCTTCATCATCATCTGCCCCAAGAGGCAATCCACCCACCACACACTGGAGTAGGGTATTACACCACAACGGTGGCCTGAACCAGTATAAACCTTGTGTCTCTTGCGCAGTTCTTTCAGTAGTTAGGGTCCTTGCGAGACGGAGAGGTAGAAGACTTAATCTTCGCGCGCACCCAGAGTTCGAACCTTAAGGGTCTGCCGAAACCCGAAATCCGACAGCTAGTGATAAGTTACTAAGGTAAAGATGCACAAGAAAGTTCAGCTCAAATATAGCAAGTAAAATGGTAGTTGCTATAGAAACCACCATTTCTGTCCAGAATAGAAAAGATTTTCTGTAGCAAAAATATTCCAAAAAGTGATGAAATATTTTTGCTCAGGAAGGTGCACTAGGGTTCACAGAATATTTGTGAATTATCTCAGATTTTTCTGAGCCATAAAAATTGGGGTTGCTTTGAAGCAATCAGATCTGGCTTAGGGTTTTTGAGAGAAAATGAATATTTTTCTTTTAAGAAAAATATTCCAAAGATTAATTTTGGGGTGGGTCAGAAGTGAAATGATGATTTAGGAGGGAAGTGAAGCATTTGGGTGAAAGCCATGGATGCCCAAGTGTTTAAGTCCATATGAAAAGATTCAGAAACTCCAAGTTTCAAAAAATTTCAAATGAAAAATAAAGCAAATAAGAAAGGGCAAAACCCAGGCTGTCACAAATAATATGTTTAAGTGTTGTTCTGCTGCTTTTAGATGCTGATTTTTTTACTAGTTTGGTTGATGATCTTCCAATTTGATTCATGTAGAAAAGGGAAGATTCGTGTGATTTGTATTTCTGGGAAGTTGCCGATGTGGGGGAGTGCAACTATGCTGATTATTTGGTTAGCCGAGGAATCCCAATACCCGCATGTTGGGGTGTTGGACAAGTAACTGAAGGAACGACAGAAGAGGAAGATGCGGAGCTGAAGGCTAAAGATGCAGTTCCTCTGATCATGGCCAAGCAACAGCTGCTGAACGGCCTTGACAGCAATGAGGAGATGAAAGAGCTTGTGAAGTTAATGGGAAAAATCGATGTGCTCTGTAGGATGATTGTCTCTTTATTTGCAGTTTATGTAGCACTCGTGATGTATTCAGTGGCTATGACATGAGCACTTTTCTGAAACTAGTAATGAGTGAAACGTGTGTAGCAGGCTGGGCGTAGTGTTGTGAACATCTAATGATTTCTATTAACGTAAATCAGGGAGTATCCCCTTTTGCTCATAAATAAATAAATAGGAGAGGCCCTTTTGGTAATAAATAAATAAATTAGCAGAGGACCTGTCGGGTCAGCTTTGTTCTCATTCGAAGACGTCGAGCAAATTGCAGTCCAATAGCAAACTATGTCACCAAATTCAAGTTTCACAGCCAAATATGAGTACAACTAAACAACAATGTCATCATGTTCTAGTCGTCATACAATCACCAAACACAAATCAGCATGCATAACAAGTGATGTTCTCACAGGAAAATACTAAACAACATGTTCATCATGTTTCAGTTGTCATAGCAAACACAATTTCACATAGTAGATAAAAAACGTCTTCTGACAGGCAAATACGACAAAAGCAATGTAATCATCATCCACAGCAGCAGCATCAACATCTTCGCCATGTGTATCAGTCTGAATCGTAATTCCCCACGGTGTCATCTTCTTCTTCGTCCTCAACGTCCTTGAATGTGGGCTTCTTCTTGATCAACTCTTGTATGTCCACAACACGCCAGGAAATCTTTTCGCCGGCGTCATTGACATGATGGTTCTCAAAGATATTAGGAACATCTGTGTTATCTTGTACATCAGGAGCAGTGTAAGCATCGTCTTGTTGTGCAACTTCATTAAACAAATTCCTCTGCTCAAACCTTTGCAATACTTTCCAGTCATCGCTACATGCAAATGTGTCTTCCAAGAAATATAACTGTGTTGCTTGATTTGCCAAAATAAAAGGCTCGTTCGTCTGGTATGCCGCCTTGACATTGATGGATTTGAAATAATCATCAGCTCTAGATTTTGTGATCCTGGAAAATAGGTTATACCAACGACAGCACAACAGAACCACACACCGATGATCCTCGAAACTGGAGATATATTGCAACTGAACAATGTCTGTTATGTTAGCATACATTTCAGTTGTCTCTTTCTCATACGTATCCATGCTCATGATGGCACTGTTTTGTGTCTTCCTGCCTTTGTCTCGTGCAAGGGTGTTGTAGCGCACATCTCCAACAATACAAGATTCATAATGTCTTACCCGAGTATCAGGGCCCATTGCTAGTGAGTAAAGGGCATCATCAACTGCCTGCCCATCCTCCCGCATCTTCTTAACCTATGGTTAGAAAATAGACAAGTTGATCATCTTATGTACAAAATATATTAAAAAAACTGACAGTGCAATTCAAAAGCTTACATGGCTCTTGAACCATTTCGCATCTCCTGCCATAACCAGTTTGTCAATGTTTCTTGGATTTTGCGGCAGTAACTCGTTTTTGTAGATGTTGCACAACATAGTGATCGCGTCAAACATCTAATTATATAAGAATGTGCTGCAAGTTTAGTAGATTATGATGTATAAGCTACAGTACTTAGTACTTACTTGATATAAGGTAGTATCTTAGGACAGTTATTCAACACATACCAAACCATTTTGTCCAAATCTTTAGGTTTGTCCTCTTGTCGACTCTTCCCTGTAACTCGAACAGAATAATCGAAAACATTGAGCCCAGGATTGTCTTCATGTACCTCTTTGCTAAGCTGATCCGCTGTTTCACTGTATTTTGAGCAGAATGTCAACGCTTCTGTAGCAATGTAGGCCTCTGCAATGGAACTCTCGGGTCTAGCTATGTTCCTAACATAGCCCTTGAAAGTGCCTAGCCGCCTTTCAACAGGGTACATCTGTCGGCGTTCTGGGAATGGGGGTTCCCAGACTTGCCTGCCTGTGGCCCATGGCGTGGCTTTGCTGGCAGGCCTGTACGGCCCATCTTCATCAACAAGGAATCAAGACCCTCGCGAGGGGCCAGGCCTCGCGAGGCAAATGACACCAGACCTCCTCAGGAGCAGCCTCCTCAGGCCGTCTCGTGAGGGACGGAGAGTTCAAGGTTGGGCAAACCTCACGAGGTTCTCGTGACATAAGCCATGATGATCGAGACTAGGCAGGCGCCAGCGCGCACATCATCTTTGTTTCCTCTTTGGTGCTAAGGGGGCAAGCACAGGCACGGAGTACCGAGGGATCAAGCAAAGATTTCCATATTGGAGCAACGAGACCAGGAACAGAAGGATGGCAAGACGGAGGTCACCATGGAGCCTAGGGCGGCGTCACCACCAGAGCCTTTGGCAGGCGAAGACCACCTTTTGTCAGGATAGCTTGTACTAGCTGTCCCTTTCAAATTGGCAGTTGTTGGCTCCCTTCCCGCTCAATATTTGGGGAGAGGACCAGGGCCTCTATAAATAGGACTAGCCACCACCATAGGCGGAGGAGAATCCAAGATCATCCTCAGCCACACAAGTGCACCAAGCACAAGAACACCTCAACCAGAGGAGGTTGTTCTTCCCTTTGTACAATTCATCCTCAGCCCAAGAGGCAATCCACCACCACCACACTGGAGTAGGGTATTACACCACAACGGTGGCCCGAACTAGTATAAATCTCGTGTTCTTTGTGTTGCGAGTTCGTTGAGTTAATTCATGAGATCTAGGCTAAGTTAGGACGCGGATCGATAGGGGGGGAGATCTTCGCGCGCACCCCAATGTTCGAACCTTAAGGGTTTTGCTGGAACCCGTGATCCGACATTTGGCGCGCCAGGTTGGGGTGCACCGAAGCTTCCTTTCCATCGCTCCGCACATCGTCGCCCCATCGTCTCCATGGCGGACGCACGTCGCGCCCGTGCCGAGCGCCGGGCTGCCCTCGCCAACCGCGTTGCTTAGACAGCTCCTGTCGGCGGGCCACCCCGTCGCTCTCCGTCGCCTGCCGCCAACGCCGCCACCAGCACGGAGGGGAACAAGCAACAAGCATCCTCGCTGCACCCCTCAGTGCGACAGGACGGTCGCACTGCCACTCCATCGCTGACTCCTGCTGGTTCTTCGTCTCACGCTCGTCGCGTTCCCGCGGACGCACGGGCTACAATCCTCATGGCGCACGAGATCCTGCTCTACCGCCCGGTCGACGACCTCTACGAGGACTGGCTTGACCGCATCGCCGAGCTTGTCCACGTCGCAGGGGGCTCCCCTACGCCGTCCCACTCTCTGCCTCGCCCTCCGCCAGTCACGGGCGACACAGCTCAAGAAGCACCTCCGCCACCTCTGCCCCAAGACAGCGCCCTAGTGCGAAGGCACGCGGCTCCGCGGCGCGACCCACCGTGTCCGGCGCCTGCGCACGAAGAAAGAAGCTGCCAAGAAGTCCCTCAACCGCAAGCAAACGCTCCGCCACTCCTCGCTCCGCCGCGCCAGGATCATTTGTTGTGGCAAGGCCCCGTGCCACTGGCCGTAGCGGCGCGCGGGCACCAAGGCCAAGCTCCACGTCCAAGGCGGGCCCCGGTGACCACGGCAGGCTGCCACGCCTTCACTCCCGAGCTGCATAGCGTCGCCTGGCCGGGAAAGTTCAAGCCAGATCTGCCCCCTCGCTACGACGTCACCCCGATCCCGCGGAGTTCCTACAGCTCTACGAGCTGAGCATCGAGGCGGCCAACGGCGACGAGAAAGTCATGGCGAACTGGTTTCCCATTGCTCTCAAGGATGGCCCCCGCTCCTGGCTCCTGAACCTGCCTCCAAGCTCAATTTCCTCCTGGGACGAAATGCGCAACCGGTTCATCGCCAACTTCCAGGGCACTCGCGACCGCCCCCGGTCGCGGGTGACCTGCGCTGCATCAAGCAACAAACAGGAGATACCCTGCAGAAGTACATTCAATGCTTCAACAGCGCGCGCATCAAAATCCCCAAGGTCACCGACGAGGCCATCATCTCAGCGTTCTCCGATGTTGTCCGCAACGTCAAGATGAAGGAGGAGCTTGCCATCCACGAAGAGCTGTGCATGACCCTGGAGCTGTTCAACATCGCAACCAAGTGTGCAAGAGCAGAGGAGGGGCACCTCTCCCTCCTTGAGCTCCCTGCTGCAGACCTAGAGGAGAAAAAGACCAAGGCCAAGGATGTGAAGCGCAAAGGAGCAGCCGTGCTCACGGTGGAACCAGACACCAAGCACGGCAGACACCAGCACGAGTCATCCAAGGGCAGCCGACCGTTCTACGCCTTCCACAACCTGCATAGCCACAACACCAATGACTGTTCAGATCTCAGAGCCACTCGAGAAGGACGCTTCGGTCGACGGCCCGAGTGCAGCGACTGGGGCTATGGCCGAGGAGGAGGACGTGGTGGTGGACGCTGGGACGACCGTGGCCCGCGCCAAGAGTGGCACGACCGGCCTCGTGAGGACCACTGGCAGGATCAGCCTCGGGAGGGCGCCTGGAAGAAACCAACCTCGCGAGGCTCGTCCTCAAGGCAACGCATGCCTTCCTCCATTACCACCACCACCCAGAAGGAATGATGACCACCATCAAGAAGAGGGGGCTGGGGGCTTCCAGGAGCCATGCGCTGTCGCCTGCATCTTGGGCGGAGCTCAAGGCCCAACCTCGCAGCGTATCTTCAAACAGTTTACCCGTGAAGTGAATGCAGTTCTCCCCAAGCTCGAGGCCACACGCCCACTCAGATGGTCCAGGTGCCTCATCATGTTCAGTTCGGCAGATCAGCTCAAGTGCGCGGCCACTGCCGGCATCCTCCCAATGCTCTGTTCGCCAGTCATCAACAACGTGCACGTTACGAAGACCCTCATGGACGGCGGCGCAGGGCTCAATGTCCTGTCCGTCGACACGTTTGACAACCTCCAAGTGCCATATGATCAGATTCAGCCTACCAAGCCTTTCTCAGGAGTGACCGACGGCTCTACTACTCCGATCGGGCAGGTTCGCCTCCCCGTTACCTTCGGAGAACGCAACAACTACCGCACCGAATTCATCGACTTCGACGTCGCCTACATCCACCTGCCATACAACACCATCCTCGGGTATCCAACCCTGGCCAAGTTCATGGCGGTGACCCATCACGGTTACAATGTCCTCAAGATGCTGGGAAGCGGCGGAATCATCACAGTCCCGTGTGAAGAAAGAGACGTGGTGTGCTCCCTCGAGCGTGCCTTCCAAGCTGCAACAATCGACGACCCCAACAGTCAGGGCGAGCACCCTCCTGAGGCCACCCCCAAGAAGAAGAAGCAGCTGCATCACGCAGGGCCTCAGGCAAGCGGCACCTCGTTAGGATCGGCGTCCGCGCCTGGGGCGCCTCCCTCCATCGCATAGGAAGGCGCACCCAGCGCCCCTCTCGGGCAGGGCTCAGGGGCTCTCTTTTGAAGGGCCTCATACTTTGTCAGCATCACGAGGGAGGCGCTTGGGCACCACTTGGAGGCATGCTTGGTGGGACGTTTTCCTTAGGAGAACACAGGGCAAGGAATGCCCACAGCTCAGGAGTTCATCACCAAGACCACCTAGGAACTACAAGACGCGAGGTCCATGTGCGGCAACCGCCTCTCACCAGGCGCAGCTCCCCATCCAGGCGAGGATGTCGGGCTGCGCGTCTGCATCGACGTTCCCGGGCTCAATCGGGCCGCCTCTGAGGAGCTTCTCTGGCCTTCGCGCGTGGGACGCTGTGAGGGCCCACCTCACAGTTATGTTCGCATGCCCTTCGGTCTGCCGAGCGTGGCGGCCGCCTATCATCGCAACCTGCGGAGCATCCTAGCGACTCAGGAGGCCAGGCACCACGCAGTGCTGACGGAGATGAAGACGGTCCTCGAGGAACCCCCTGGGCCCCCAGGGCCTCCCGAGCCTCAGGGCCCCAGTGGCTCATGAGGGGCAACCCTCTCGCCGCACGCCTTTAGCTACCTCAACTCTCCTTCATCAACAGAGCTAGGTGACATTTTCCAAAGTTCATTCAGCTGGGAGCGCTCCCAGGGCTGCATCATTCCCAGGCCGCGTGGGTCCGTCCCTGTGGCGTGTATCCTTCCTTTTATGTCTTTAGCTTACCTTGATGGGGGCACCCCTCGGGCTACAGCATCCCCAAGCCGCTCGGGCCGGACCCGGTGGCATGCATCTCCCAGCACTTACCTGAGCTAGGTTGCTTTCCATGCTTAATCTCTCTATGACTATCGCATGCTTGATTGTCTCCCACCGTGAGAGCCGCGCGTTGGTCATCTTTCTTCAGCACCCTTCGCGTTGTCTAACCATTTCGCAAGACCAAGACAGCAAACAAGAATCAAGACCAGGTGCAACCCGCCTTGAGGTAGGGCCTTGTGAGTCCCGCGCTGGCTCACAAGCGCCCAAATACACCTTGTCTAGCCCATCCGTGCAAGCCACATGTCAGGGCGGTGTTTTACATGCCCCGGGGGCTCTCCACAACAGGGAGTCCCCACTCACGCACCAGAAGCAAACCCGCAATCACCACGGCGATCGGTGCCCTTCCTTGAGCTAGCTTGCAGGAACTTCATGAGGGCCACAGCAGGCGGTACCACGGACTCTCTCTCTTCTCATGTGATTCATTTCCGCGTTAAAACGGGGCTCCTGAGCATCGCACCTCAAGAGCTCTTACAGGCTCTCCATCCCTCACACCCCTGGCCTTGACCACGACACGTGACCTGGCATACCAGCGGCGGCTGAGCTCGCTCGAGGGTCGGGACCTGAGGACGTAGAGCACCGAGAAGGACATGGAGGGGAGGGGGAGGCCCACACGGGCCAGACCTAGCCACACTACAGTGACCGGCGAGCGAGTCCGGCACGACCCAAGGAGCAGACGCCAGACAGGCAAATATAAGTTCTCGCTCTGGATCCACCAGTCGCTTGCGGCACGAGACCCTCACTCACTCCCTTTGCTGCCCTGCTGCGACAACATTTTCTTCCTTTCCCGTTCTAACACAGCTGCTTGAGTGCTAAGGGGGACCTCCTGAGCATCACGCCTCAGGAGCTCTTACTGGACCTCGGGCCGCTCACCTCCTGGCCTTGACCACGGCACGTGACCTGGCATACCAGCGACGGCTGCAGCCTGCCTGGGGACCGGGACCTGTCAGCATAGAGCATCAAGCTGCCGTAGGATTGGAAAGGGGAGGCCGAGCCTCAGCAGGATATGCACACACAAATCTTCATAACGGGGGCTATATTGACAAAAGGCATTATAGACGCTTTGCACACCCCCACGTGGCTCGTTTCTTGATTCCTCGTAGGGAACAAAGGGAAGGAATTCCTAGGGGTTCTATCTATGCGCACCAGGTGTCGCCGATGCCATCATCAATAGTGGGCCATGTGAGGACGGCGCCAACCCCATCCAGATCAGCGACGATGGCGACTGGATGCCACGGCCCTGCTCCGGGCTCGGCGGGAGCTCGGGGGCACGTAGTTGTTGTCGATCGTCTCCGGAGACTCCAAGAGCTCAGGAGAGTCGCTGGACCACCAGGAGTCGCCGCTGTTGCTGGAGGAGCTACAGCCGAGACCGGTGGCAGGCCCCGCCCCCGCGACAGCATCGCCCTGGCGACCTCCTTCGGGGCAGCACTCCAGGCGGCGGCCTTCCTCGTCGAAGACCTTGAAGAACAGCACGGAGGCACCGTCGTACTCAAAGTGGATCGTCAGGTATCCCTCCATGCGGCAGACTCGGGAAATCTCACCCCAGTCTCGGGTCATGAAGATCTTCCTGGAGGCGACGGTTCCAATCTCCACTGCAGTCACCGGAGCGTCGAAGTCTGCGTGCTGCAGCCAAAGGTCGCGAAGGACCTTGGCGGCATCTGGGCGGCAAAGAACAGCGGGAGGCAAATCCAGGTGCTCGGGGGCATCGCCGCCCACAGCACGAACTCGCGCGAAGACTCCGTATCATGGACCCCTGGGGCGACGGTGTGCACCACCGCGGCACGGCGACCACGGTCCTGGCACGGGCAGCGCCGCTCACCTCTCCTCCCTCCGGAATCATCAGCGTGAGCGTACAAGGGCAGCGGGCACCCAGGAGGCGGCCTCTCATACCAAGGCCTCGACAGCACCGGCCTCACGACCACCTTGCGTTGATGAGACCTCCTTTTCTTCGGTGGGATCAAGTCGGGCACGTTGAGGGGAGCCTTGTCTTTCTCTGCGGCCGAGAACCTCCGGATCGGCGCCATGTCTACACAAGCAAGAAGTGGAGCGAGGAAGAAGAAGAAGGAGCAAGAGAGGCAGAGGAAAGATGGCCGATGGGGGCTCCACCCCCCTCCCATTTATACTCGGAGAAGGCCAACCGGCACCCCCCACGATCACAGGTGATGATGGTCTTCCTTGCATGTTGCAGGGACTTGTCACGTCGGGCAGTTTCTGAGGCAGCGTGGGGAAGCGGAGACGCCCACGTCCAATCAACCGCCATGCGTCGACCGAGGCCGCAGGTTAGTGGGACCTGCGGCGCTCCGCACTTGACCCTTGGCTTCGCCTCGAAGCCAAGCCCGAGCGTGCCTTCGGCCCGGGGGCTATTGTCGGCGTTCTAGGAACGGGGGTCCCTAGACTTGCCTACCTGTGGCCCATAGCATGGCTTTGCTGGCTGGGCTGTACGGCCCATCTTCATCAACAAGGAATCAAGACCCTCACAAGGGGCCAGGCCTCGCGAGGCGGACGACACAAGACCTCCTTAGGAGCAGCCTGCTCAGGCTGGCTCATGAGGGGCGGAGAGTTCAAGGTCGGGCAAACCTCCCGAGGTTCTCGTGACGTAAGCCATGACGATCGAGACCAGGCGGGCGCCAGCGTGCGCAGCGTCCTTGTTTCCTCTTTAGTGCTAAGGGGGCAAGCGCAAGCGTAGGCGCAGAGTACCGAGGCATCAAGCAAAGGTTTCCATATCGGTGCAATGAGACCGAGAGCATAAGGACATCAAGACGGAGGTCACCATGGAGCCTAGGGCAGCGTCACCACCATAGCCATTGGCACGCGAAGACCACCTTTTGTCAGGATAGCTCGTACTAGCTATCCCCTTTCAAATTGGCCGTTTTGGCTACCTTCCCGCTCAATATTTGGGGAGAGGACTAGGGCCTCTATAAATAGGACTAGCCACCACCATAGGCGGAGGAGAATCCAAGATCATCCTCAGCCACTCAAGTGCACCAAGC
Source organism: Triticum urartu (assembly GCF_003073215.2). Lineage (NCBI taxonomy): Eukaryota > Viridiplantae > Streptophyta > Magnoliopsida > Poales > Poaceae > Triticum > Triticum urartu. The sequence goes on along the minus strand of NC_053027.1, from coordinate 198,890,829 downwards.
ACAAGAACACCTCAACCTGAGGGGGCTGTTCTTCCCTTTGTACTGTTCATCCTCAGCCCAAGAGGCAATCCACCACCACCACACTGGAGTAGGGTATTACACCACAATGGTGGCCCGAACCAGTATAAATCTCATGTTCTTTGTGTTGTGAGTTCATTGAGTTAGTTCGTGAGATCTAGGCTAAGTTAGGACACAGATCGATAGGTGGGGGAGATCTTCATGCGCACCGCAGTGTTTGAACCTTAAGGGTTTTGCCGGAACCCGTGACCCGACAACATCCAGCCATACTGTAGTGGACCTCTTAGTAGTGCCTCATCATTTAGATGAACAGCCAAATGCACCATCACATCAAAGAAGGCTGGAGGATATATCTTCTCAAGGTCGCATAGGATTGTTGGTATCTTGTCTCTATGATGCTCCAAAGCATCTATCCTGATATTTCTACTGCAGAGTTCCCTGAAGAATTGTCCCAACTCTGCAACTGCTCTATATAAGTCAGGGCGGCCCAATCCTCTAAGGATAACAGGTAAAACCCTTTGAAGTAGGACGTGGCAGTCATGAGTTTTCAACCCATGTACCTTGTTTCCATCTGCACCGACTCTCCTTTCAGGGTTGGAAGCAAATCCATGTGGTAATCTCACACGTGACAGGACCTCGCAGAATTCTTTTCTTTTTGCCTTGTCCAAGACGTACACAGCTGGTGCCATATCCTGTGGTTTACCTTCATCTTGCACCTGCAAATCATGTGTGATACCCAGGTGTGTCAAATAAATCCTAGATTTTAAGGTATCTTTCTTCTTGCATTCAATATTAAGAAGTGTGCCGATAATGCTGTCACATATATTTTTCTCGATGTGCATCACATCAAGATTATGCCATAGATCCAAATCTTTCCAATACTTCAAGTCCCACAAAGTGGACCTCCAGGTAAACAATAATCTCTCTTCTACCCTACCGCACTTCCTTTTCCCGCTACCATTATGAGGATGGTTTCCTGGTGTAATATGCCTGACCTTCTCTAATTCCACTTGCAACTCATCGACGGTGAGCCTGTTTGGCGCATCACGGTTTTCATGCTTTGCATTGAACACATGTATTCATTATTTTCTAGGATGCGGCTTGTCCTTGGCAAGGAAACGACGGTGTCCAATGTAACAGATCTTGCTAAGTATTGCATATGACAGCGGATTCCTGTCATAGTGAACACATGCATTGTAACCATGTGTCGTTCGCCCTGACATAGTGCCCAAAGCCGGATAATCATGGATGCACCAAATTATAACAGCACGCATAAAGAAATCAGCTGGTGGGCTGCTATATAGGTCTTGAGTGAGAACACCCCTCCGTAGCTGTTGAAGTTCCTCCACAAGAGGCTCCATGAACAAATCAAAATCCTTTCCAGGACTTTTTGGACCTAGGATGAGAAAGGCCATCATGTAGTTTGATTCTTTGGTGCAGACATTTGGAGGCATGTTGTAAGGGATAACAAGCACTGGCCACATGCTATATGTGGCGCTCTGGTGGCCAAATGGGTTAAATCCATCTGAAGCTAAGCCAAGTTTAATGTTTCTCGGGTCAGCAGCAAACTTTTCGTGCTTCTGATTGAAGCTTTTCCACTCACTACCATGTGATGGATGGCTCATTACATTCTGATCTCTGTACTCCTGGTTCCTAGAATGTCATAGTACATCCTCTCTTGTTTCAGCATCATGAAATAACCTCTGCAATCTTGGTGTAATTGGAAAATGTCTTAGAACATTATGATAAATCCTCTTCACAGCATCGCCATCTTTCCATCTTCATGATTTGCATTTCGGGCATTCACTTAAGTTGGCATAATCCTTCCAGAATAGAACACAATTATTCTTACAAACATGGATCATATCATATCCAATTCCAACTGCATGAAGGAAATTCTTCATTTTACTGTAGGTGTGTGGCACCTCAGACGCATCTGGGAAAGCTTTGCGGAAAGTAGCCAACATCGCATTGAATGATTTGTTGGTCATCCGCTCAGATGTCTTCACCTGAAGAAAGGTGACCATAGCTTAGAATACTGACAACTTATTTTCTGGGGTGACAGCCACGTTGAATTGTTCCAACATGCGGGCCCATCGTTTTTCTTCTATAGGTGAAAGTTACCGGAATGCACAAGCATTTCGTAGCATTGTTTCAATGTTGGTCAAACTCACTGGCTCCGCCACCACCTCCTCCTCCTCTTCCACCTGAGCATTAGGCACATCAAGATGGTGATCTGCTGCTTCCACATAGTCAATAACATTGACGTTCACAGCTTCACCATGATGAGCAAACCTAGTATATGTGACCGACATCCCATACAAGTGTAGATGATTTTGCACAGTTGACTGGGGTCTTGTAACTGAATCCATACAACTGCTACACGGGCAGAGCACATCTGATTTCGGACCACCGTACTTAGCTCTGATAAAGTTCCTGGAGTTTTCAATCCCCTCGACATATGCAACGGAGAATCTTTGAGCAGAAGTTATCCATGTCCTGTCCATCTGTTAGACATACAAATTAGTTCTTCTACTAGATATTATAGGAAAAACATAGATGCTTTTTTATGAAGTCCAGAAGAAAATACCCAGGTCGATGTCTAAAGTTATGGCAAGATATTTGGACGAGCAGATCTAAGTAACGAAATATATGTAAAGCTAATTCAGCAAACAGATTTGAGTCCTAAATTATGGCAGGTTGTTTCAGCAGTCAATGAGGCCGAGCACACAACCATCGAACTATCAAAGGACATCACAGCAACAAAGATCGAGTATAAAACGGTGTAGAGCTATTTCACCTAACAGATTGCCTACTAGACCATGGCAATCTATGTCACAATAAATATATGGCAGGATATTTTGGCAACTAATCGGCCTTGGCATGACATCTCAGCTAAGCAGATTGAGTGTAGAACAAGGCAAGGAAGCTTCTTAAGTAGAGCATATTGACTGTAAACTACTTCGGCAAACAGTGAGATAAACAGTGTCTATCAGCTAACATTCAGCGCTACACCGACATGCACGGGCCTCAGTCTAGAATGCACGTACCGTGGGAGAAGCTGACCATCGTGCGTCTCCACACGAACGTCGCCAGTGGTGGTGGCGCTGACCGCCGTGCGCCTCCATAAGAACATCGCCAACGGTGGTGGCACGGCTAGATGACGGCAGTCTATGAGAGCGTACTGTGGGAGCGAGAGGATCGCTGTGCGTCCCCTCGATGAACCGCGGCGCTGGCGTATCAGCGTGGCGGGGAGGCTGGCTTTGGCGGAGCAAATGGAGTGGAGGAGGACGGGGGGGAGGGGGGTTTCAGGAATATTATTGGCTTGTTGACCGCAGGGCGGTTGAATCTAGGATTTGGGGGGAATTTTTGGTTGGGGGGGGAGGATCTTCGCGCAGTGGGCGGGGGGAGTTTGGCGCATGGTCGGTTTCTCCAAGTGCAGTCCCACGTGTCAGTGAAGAGGCACGCCGAAGCGCGTTCTGTTTGCGTGAGCCGTGTGCAGGACCGAACGTGTGTGGGGTGCAATGCGACCGCGACAGGGGTGTTGTGAGTGTACCGCCTTTTTTCCTTTTAAACTAGGTGCTTCTCCCCCTCAAAAAGAAAACTTGTTGCTTCGCGCGATCCATCGATACTACTACTAGTAAGCAGGTAATCCCGACTAAAATAGCGCGGCCGGGTCTTTTCCCGCGTGATATGCTGGGAGGTTGGCTTTGTTGGGTTTTTTAGGACGGGTAATGCTACACCTACGTAGTCCCAGTTACGTAATTAACATAATGTGAAACGTGTGAGATGTTGATTGTAGATTGGGGGGAGGGAGGGGCCCACCACCATGAAAATCGGGGGAGGAGAGAGAGAGGCAATTTACGTTAACCCTTTCGTAGGTTCCCGTAGATGTAGAAAGATGTGAAATGCGTGAATGTGCATTTGCAGATAAGGCCTTCCCTCGTTCATCCTTTTCTCCCACAAGATCTTGATCTTCCATGCAACGCACGGGGCATCTTGCTAGTACTCCTACAATATACTATATTATTATGAAATTTCATATACACCGGCCGAGGTTAATGCAAACACGACAGATTTTCATTAAATTTCGAAATTTTATAGGACAGAAAAATAAAAGGAACCCGACCCTAAACCTATTCTACGGCGGCAACCGATGTCCTCCATCTGTGATCTCCATGTACGGGGCGGGGTTCAAGACCCATGAAGTGAAGGTGCGGTCTCCGGCGAGGAAAAGTAGAACACGGGAGATGGACCGGCCAGTTGGCACACCATGCCCTACTCATCCTCGGAGGAGTCCCCGACCTCGGCGGTGCCGGATGTTGGACGACGGCAAGTAGGACGCATGGCTGACGGTGCTCCCGTCATCGGCCGCCAGCGTGGCCACCACTTGTGCGGCGACTTGAGTGAGGGCGGCGACCTCGAGCTCCATCCCCGAAGACAAGCTCTCCTGCAGAGTGTTCGCGCTTGCGGTCATGGCGGATGTGGTGCCAGGTAAGAGGACGATGCGCTATGGTGTGGAGGTTAGCTGGGCGTTGCTGGTTTAAGTAGCGCATTCCAGTGAGGCCAAGCATCCTGGTGCATCATTAAGTCGCCGGAGTTGGTTCCTCGGGCACCGAGCATTTTAACGATGGCATATAGACGGACGGCATGAATGCGGGCAGCTGGCGCCGGCTGGGAACGCACCGCGTGACGGCGCGAGGGACGAGGGTTTTTGGTGTGCCAGGGTAGTCAGCTACGGTCGTGGCAACGTTGGAGATGCCCTTTTCTCACATGCGATCGACGCATGTCATTGAAAAAGCAAGACGACCGTGTCTAGCGACGATGAGCGTGTCACTCACCGCGGTCGCCGTGTCCAGAGGCGGTGCTGGAGGTACGCCACGTTGTTGGCCCCCACGACCCACATGAACGGTTGCTGGTGGCGAGGAGGTCGTGGGCCATGTCCTCCATTGGACTATTTTGCACTATGTCGTCCCGACAGGTGTGCCCAACATGTCGGTTTCCCTATTTTCCTGGCCATATTCGAGCGTCAGTGCTCTGTGTTGCGCATTAGGCCTTTCACTATGTAGGCCAAGCGAGACAACTTATTGTTTATTTGAGCAGTTCAAGTATAATCATGTGGTGTTTGCTTATTTCTCATTCCTCTCCAACCCTCTTCTCCATCGATCATGTCGCCCTCTGGTCGAGTTCATCCTCCCGCATGCCTCATTTGAACATTCCGTCGAGTATCATTCGTATGTGGGCCTAGACCATGCTTGTATTTCCAACGTTTATTTGTAATTTGTCCGACATGCATACAAACAAACGGTTCATTTGAAGTTTCACTTTGCCTCCACTATGTGTCGCTTCGCATCTTAGTTTTGACATCCCATTCGGTTCATGCCCCGACACATGTTGACGAGATCGATTGATATTCGGAGATCAATTGCGTGTCGTGCAAGGAGATAAAGGTTTGGTCTGTTTCTATGATAGAAATGACCCGCGGGGGGGGTCTGTGGGGATCAGAGGGAGTATATTGTACGTTCATAAGAGAAATGAACGTATTGTACCCACCCTAGTCCTCTTTCAATCGATCTCCGGAACGCGAGATGAAATCGAGAGAGAACGAGTGGGGGCATGTGTGATACCTAAGGCGGATTCAAAATTTTGAACCGGTGATCATAGCATCCGCAAATCATATATAAAGGGTATTCAATGTTCGTTTCGTTTTTGAACGTACAATATACTCCCTCTTATCCTTTCTAGTTTACATATAAGTTCTATGTGTAGTCAAAGTATCTCTACTTTGATAAAAAAAGTATCAACATTCAACAACACCCAATCAATATTTTTAGATTCGTACGTACTCCTAGATTTGTACTCGAGATGGTTTCCAATTTGTTTTCAACCACGTGAATGTGCTTGTTCTCGCGCATGCTCTTCCTACTAGGATTGCGCCACGTATAGCCAGTCCAATAGTAACTTTTTAAGCTCCCTGTCCAATAGTACTAGTGGAGTACTGACAACATCTGTACTAGAGTATGCAGTGCTCATAGTTGTACTCCCTCCTTCCATTTATATAGGGCCTATGTGGAGGAGAGAGATGTCAAAAACTAAGGGGAGTGAGCTCTCATGGAAGAGCCTAGCTATATACACATTGCTAGTTAAATACATACAATAAATATGAATAAAGAGATGGAGAGGAGATGGAAAAAAGTAATAATACAGTAGCCAACCATATAATTTTTTCTACAGGAAATAGCCAACCTTATAGCCCACACTACTATATGAGTGCATATAATAGATGATGGCTATAGATGACATGGCAGTTCCTTATAGCCATCGACTGGCTATATTATTAACCATGCTCTAATGCGTTTTTCAAAACCGCATTTGACTATTGACAAGATTAATAGTACATGAGATGTATAATGTGAAAATTATATCATTGGAAGCTCCTTTCACATACGTATCCCTGCCTTACCCTCCCTTTCGGTCACTTACTGGCGGACCCCAGGCTTTCTAGGCCCCGCATGTCAGTTACTCAATGGGTTCAGCCACGTTAGGGGATCCTCTTCCGTAGTATGATCCCTCTGTTTTTATTTACTCCGCATAAAATGACGCGGGCGGGGGAGGGGGACGTCGGTTTGCTCTCATCTGCGGCACCACAAGCGAGCGAAAACGCAAGACGAAGCACGTTCCATTCGGTGAGTGACATGGATGGTTCAGCGTGCCGGGCTGCAACACAAACGCGACAAGAGCGATGTACAGTCAAAACCGATTGATCGGTCGTCACCGGAACCACTATTCACACCAGAACCTTCGCTGCTCGGCCTACGCCGGCCACTGCCCTAAAACCACACCTAATCTCCAGCCCCTTCCCCGACCTTTCGATCCCCTAGCCTGCATCAAGCGTCCCCAAGTTCGCCAGAATGCCATGGTGCGCCGCAAGATCACGTACTACAAGATGCTGACGCCGGAGCGCCGCACAGAAATCACGGCGGTGGTCGGCGCCAGAGACCTCCGTTCCCAAGCTCGCTTTGCAGCGGGCCAATCCCCGAGTTCTCTGGAGCCAAGTTACGAGGAGGAGGAAGCCGATCCAATGTTCATGGTGGAGGTCGCGGCGCGGAAGGCCCCCGATGGGTATGAGACAATGGACGTCGACTTCGTGCCGGCGTCTGAGTCCCCCATGGTGCAGGTGGACCAGCGGTTCAACCTGGCGATACTAAAGGAGGACCGGGAGGCAGAGTCTCAACTCTACGCGGAGCATGCGCATGCTGCTGCCATCGAGGCTCTCCTACAGGCGGAACCGGATGTCGTGGATGTGAACCGGGTGGCGGAGGCTCAACTTGAGGCGGAGCGCGCGGGTGTCGCTGCCATCGAGGCCCTCCTGCAGGCGGAACCAGACGTCCTGGACTTGAACCGGGCGGCAGAGGCTCAACTCGATGTAGAGAGCGCGGATGCCGCTCTCATTGAGGCCCTCGTGCAGGCAGAACAGGACGTCCTGGACTTGAACCGGGCGGCAGAGGCTCGACTCAACGCGGAACACACGGATGCCGCTGCCATCGAGGCCCTCCTACAGGCGGAACCGAGCGTCCTCGACTTGAACCGGGTGGTGCTCTCGTTCGTGCAGAGCGCCCACACGCTCCGCGTGAACAAGTAGCTGGAGGTCGAGGACAACCACGGTGCGGAGACACACGTCGGCAGCTACGGCTGGTTCGCGCTGGCAGCCAAAGACGACGAGGCCATCTCGTTCCGCGAGTAGTGAGAGTTTTTCTTTATGTTCTTGTTTTTATGGATCTTTTGCTGTGTAAAAACATATATTGTTATGCAAGTCGCCTGACTTGGGTCAGTCTACCATTTCAGGCGGTTGGATGAATATCCTATGTCTCCTAACCCTTCTTCCTCACCTCTTCTTCTTCCCCAACAGACCACCGCACGAGCCGTACGGATACTCCCCAACATGCAGTTGGATAAACATACTCTATGAACGAAAATTATGTGTCAGCGGTAGGATGGCTGAGTTTGGTTTGTTCACATGCGACAACACGTGTCAGTGAGGGTGTGTTCCCTTGGTTGGGTTTGCGGCATGCAGGAGCGACTCTGCATGTGAGGGTGCGGTGTGACCACGGCGTGTAGGAGCGACCGTGTGAGGGTGCGGTGCGACCGCGACAGCCATGCACAAGTTTACCTCCTTCTCATTTTGAAAACTTTAGGCAAGCTTGGCAAAAATGTGCGGCGAAGTATGGCAATGCAAGGCCTAGACCCAAACAGGATAAGTACGTAGTACTACGTACTAGGAGTAAAAGTGTTAAAAAAGTGCCCATTGCTCATTACTACGCCGGCGCCATGACTGGGTGCTTCACCCCGGCTGCTCTGCACTGTATTCCGGTATGGCACGTGGACCGATACCTTGATGCCCCACATGTCATCGAAAGGGACTAGAAGATTTATGAAAGCGAGCGCTCCACTCTTACGACGAAGGAGTACACGACATGACGGCCCAGTGAACTGTCACTTGTACTGTATATAGTACTATAGTTTTGTTGTTTCGCACGATCCATGGTACAAACCCGATTAAACAGGAAAGGGCGGGATTTTTCCCGCACGGTATATGATACTGGCCATACATTTCGAAGGCAATTTTAATGTATGCAAACTGAATAATTAAGTAACAATATGATATCTAGTAAAACTAAAAACACATACTATGATTTATTGTGTTAGAGTGTAGTAGTAGTACTGTATTGCATAGTTGTTACATGTAACACGCGAGAACGTGTAGAGATGTAGTTTTGGAGGGCCTACAGAGAGAAAAGCGTAATACATTCACCAAACTTCAAAATGAGCTGATTACGGTCACTATTTACGTTTTGCGGAGATTATACGGTCACTTGCTCACTGTTCAGCAACAGATTGCACTCTATTGACCGGCCAAATAGTCTGCGTGGCACCATGTTGACTAGTTAAATTTACCATGTTCCTTGTGGGTCCCACCTGTCAGTTCGCATAGGGAAAAGGTCAGATAAACACAAATTTACGCAGGCGCGACAAGACTCCACCCCGTGCGCGGGAATCACCTGGTTGTGTAGGTGTCTGTCAGGGCCTGATGTGTGCGCATGCACGTGTAGGTTGAGCACTTGAGCGTGAGAGTGAGTGTTGGTCGTGTGGTGTACTGGCGTGTGCATGCATGCATGCATGTGTGTGTGTGAGTGTTGCGTGCGCGCGTGGCTGCGTGTGTACCTGTGAGTGTTGCGTGCGTGCGTGGGTGCATGTGTTCGTGTGAGTGTTGTGTGCATGCAGTTCGTGTGCATGCGTGCGTGTGTGTATAATCACCACACCAGCTCCTATGTGTTAAAACAGACGACTCAGCATACCAATACAATGCCACCTTGTCCAATGTGCCCGCGGTCATGACTTTGAACCACCGTCCAATATTTTTTTGTCATTTCTTTTCATTCTTACTAGCAAGATGCCCGTGCGTTGCACGTAACATCAAGATCCATTTGTATGACTAGTTTATCTTGTGACAGAAAAGGATGAATGAGGGAAGGCCTTTTGCAAATGTGGAGAGGTGTGTGGGTACCTTTTTGCAAAATTGTCATAGTTTCTTTCCTATCTGTCGGATATAAATCGGACGGCCTATATTGCAGGATGGCAGGCACACGATCATCACCAACTCTGTTTTTTATAGGAGTTTATTTTATCCCTTCTCTTATAAAAAGCATAGTCAGTGATGATTGATGACCCACAAGTATAGGGGATCTATCGTAGTCCTTTCGGTAAGTAAGAGTGTCGAACCCAACGAGGAGCAGAAGGAAATGATAAGCGGTTTTCAGCAAGGTATTCTCTGCAAGTACTAAAATAAGTGGTAACAGATAGTTTTGTAATAGGATAAATTGTAACGAGCAACAAGTAGCAAAAGTAAATAAAGTGCAGCAAGGTGGCCCAATCCTTTTGTAGCAAAGGACAAGCCAGAACAAACTCTTATAATAGGAAAAGCACTCCCGAGGACACATGGGAATATCATCAAGCTAGTTTTCATCACGTTCATATGATTCGCATTCAATACTTTGATAATTTGATATGTGGGTGGACCGGTGCTTGGGTGCTGTTCTTACTTGAACAAGCATCCCACTTATGATTAACCTCTATTGCAAGCATCCGCAACTACAACAAAAGTATTAAGGTAAACCTAACCATAGCATGAAACATGTGGATCCAAATCAGCCCCTTACGAAGCAACGCATAAACTAGGGTTTAAGCTTCTGTCACTCTAGAAACCCATCATCTACTTATTACTTCCCAATGCCTTCCTCTATGCCCAAATAATGGTGAAGTGTTATGTAGTCGACGTTCACATAACAGCACTAGAGGCTAGACAACATACATCTTATCAAAATATCAAACGAATACCAAATTCACATGACTACTAATAGCAAGACTTCTCCCTTGTCCTCAGGAACGAACGTAATTACTCACAAAGCATATTCATGTTCATAATCAGAGGGGTAATAATATGCATATAGGATCTGAACATATGATCTTCCACCAAATAAACCAACTAGCATCAACTACAAGGAGTAATCAACACTACTAGCAACCTACTAGCACCAATCCCGGACTTTGAGACAAGAATTGGATACAAGAGATGAACTAGGGTTTGGAGATGAGATGGTGCTGGTGAAGATGTTGATGGAGATTGCCCTCTCCCAATGAGAGGAGCGTTGGTGATGACAATGGTGATGATTTCCCCCTCCCGGAGGGAAGTTTCCCCGGCAGAACAGCTCTGTCTGAGCTCTAGATTGGATCCGCCAAGGTTCCGCCTCGTGGCGGCGGAGTCTCGTCCCGAAAAGTTCCTTCTTATTTTTCTCTCATCGAAAGACTTCATATAGGAGAAGATGGACGTCAGAGAGCCACCAGGGGGCCCATGAGGTAGGGGGCGCGCCCTAGGGGGGCGCCCCCACCCTCGTGAGCAGGGTGTGGGCCCCCTGGCCTTCATCTTTGGCGAGGATTTTTCTTTATTTATTTTAAGATGTTCCGTGGAGTTTCAAGACTTTTGGAGTTGCACAAAATAGGTCTCTAATATTTGCTCCTTTTCCAGCCCAGAATTCCAGCTGCCGGCATTCTCCCTCCTTGTGTAAACCTTGTAAAATAAGAGAGAATAGCCATAAGTATTGTGACATAAAGTGAAATAACAGTCCATAATGCAATAAATATTGATATAAAAGCATGATGCAAAATGGACGTATCAACTCCCCCAAGCTTAGACCTCGCTTGTCCTCAAGCGAAAAGCTGATAACAATAAATACGTCCTCATGTTTAGAGGTAGAGGTGTCGATAAAAATGAAAATACGGACATGAAGGCATCATGATTATTCTCATAATAGCAACATATATAGATTTTGTCATATGATTACTTATGTTCAAGTGATGATCTATTCACAATGCAAAAGTATAAATCATAAACCTTATTGGGCTCCGACAAACTATAATCTCAGTCATTGAAGCAATTGCAATTTATCATAACGTCGGGAAGAGTCTATGTCAGAGCTAAAAAGCAAGTCCACATACTCAACTATCATTTAGTCCTCCATAATTGCTAACACTCATGCAATACTTGTGGTTACGGAGTTTTAATCGGACACACAGAAAAATAGGGGCTTATAGTTTTGCCCCACAACTTTTTACCTCAAGGGTAATGTCAACAATAATGGTTCATGCTCCCCTACATCCAATTAGATATATATATATATCATGTTCTTTCCAACATGCTGAGCTTGCCAAAGGATAAAATGAAAAAGAAAAGGTGAAGATCACCATGACTCTTGCATAAGGTAGAAGATAATAATAAAGGATAGGCCCTTCGCAGAGGGAAGCAGAGGTTGCCATGCGCTTTTATGGTTGGATGCATAAAATCTCAATGCGAAAAAACGTCACTTTATATTGCCCCTTGTGATATGAACCTTTGTTATGTAGTCCGTCACTTTTATTACTTCCACATCACAAGATCGTATAAAGCTTATTTCTCCCACACCAATCAATCATACATATTTAGAGCAATTTTTATTGCTTTGCACCGATGACAACTTACTTGAAGGATCTTACTCAACCATAGGTAGATATGGTGGACTCTCATGGCAAAACTGGTTTAAGGGTATTTGGAAGCACAAGTAGTATTTCTACTTGGTGCTGAGAATTTGGCTAGCATGAGGGGTGAAGGCAAGCTCAACAAGCTAGAGAATCCATGACAACATACTTTATCTCAGATATAAGAAAGACATAACTCATTACGTTGTCTTCCTTGTCCAACATGAACTCTTTAGCATGTCATATTTTAATGAGTGCTCCCAATCATAAAAGATGTCAATGATAATATATCTATATGTGAAAACCTCTCTTTCCTTATTACTTCATATTAATCACAACAATGACCAAAGCTATGTCTGCCAACTCCCAACAACTTTTAATCATCATACTCTTTCTATGTGAAGTCATTACTCTCAATAAGATCAATATGAACTTTTTGTTTCTTTTTATTCTTTTTCTCTTTTCTTTTATTCACCCAAGATCATGGCAAAATAATCAAGCCCTTGACTCAACACTAATATTTATTATATATAGCTCATGGGCTCGATTACAAAGAGAGATCATAAAGCAAACTCAAAACTAGATCATGCCATAAACCTTATTATACTAGATCAAGATACTACTAATAGGATCGAACTAAGAAAAATGGTAAAGATAGGAGTTGTGATTGTGATACGATACCGGGGCACCTCCCCCAAGCTTGGCAGTTGCCAAGGGGAGTGCCCATACCCATGTGATTATATCTCCTTGGTTGGTGAAGAAGGTGGAGGTGTTGTTGATGATGCGGGCTTGTCATCCATCTTCCAAGGCATAGGTTCACCATCATAGAAGGATGATCGAGTCTCCGGAATCCTCGAATCTGCAGCCAAACTCATTCTTTTGAATCTATATTCATACTCACAGTTTTGGTTTTGCAGGTCATAGATTTGAGCTTGGAGGTGCTCTATCTTCTCATATAGCTTGAAGATGGCCTCCTCGGTATTCTTGGCATCCGGCTTGTAGTTTTTAGTGAACTCCGCGAGCATCGTGTGGCTAGCATTGATTCCACGCTCCACCATCCCCGGGCACTTGAAAACTTGTTGCTCCATTGCTTCGAGCCTCGTCTCCATGCTTTCGGTTCCCTTTGGTCCCTCAACATCGCGGATGTGCAACAACCCATCACGCATCTCAATGGTTTGAGGGTGTCGCAGCCCCTCCGCGAGGTAAGGGTTGATGACCTTCTCGAAGAACTTGTCCTTGGAAGCACTTGGGGACGTCATGATAATCTAGATCTGTCGGAAAAACAGCTCGAAACAAAGACAGGAGATTTTTGCATGATACGGGAGTCAAAACCCCTGGGAGATTATATAATGAATTTTTACCGACCAAAATATGTAACGTGCAAGAAAACGGAGTCCGGAAGGCACACGAGGTGCTCACGAGGTAGGGGGCGCGCCCAGGGGGGTAGGGCGCGCCCACCACCCTCGTGGGGCCCTCGTGTCCTTCCTGGACTGCTACTTATTTTTCTATTTTTCTAAATATTCCAAAACGGAGAAATATTGCTTTAAAATTTGTTTTGGAGTCGGTTTACTTACTGTACCACATACCTATTCCTTTTCGGAGTCTGAAATGTTCTAGAAAGTGTCTCTTATGTATTCCTCCGGGGTTACGGTTTCAATAATATTGGTTTCAACATTTATGGGATTACCTGAGATATAATGTTTGATTCTTTGACCGTTTACCACTTTCGGATTTGTGCCCTCGAAGTTGTTTATTTTTATGGCACCGGAACGATAGACCTCTTCGATAACATAGGGGCATTCCCATTTAGACAGAAGTTTTCCTACAAAAAATCTTAAACGAGAGTTTTATAGAAATACATAATCACCTATATTAAACTCATGCTTTTGTATCCTTTTGTCATGCCATCTTTTAGCTTTTTCTTTAAACAACTTGGCATTTTCATAAGCTTGGGTTCTCCATTCATCAAGTGAGCTAATATCAGATAACCTCTTCTCACCGGCAAGTTTAAAATCATAGTTGATCACTTTAATAGCCCAATACGCCTTATGTTCTAGTTCGAGAGGTAAGTGACATGCTTTTCCATAAACCATTCTATACAGAGACATACCCATAGGATTTTTATATGCAGTTCTATCAGCCCATAATGCATCATCAAGTTTCTTAGACCAATTCTTTCTAGACCTATTAACAGGCTTTTGCAAAATTAATTTGAGCTCTCTATTGCTCAATTCTACTTGACCACTAGACTGAGGGTGATAAGGAGATGCAATTCTATGATTAACATCATATTTAGCAAGCATTTTACGGAAAGCACCATGAATAAAGTGTGAACCACCGTCAGTCATTAAATATCTAGGGACTCCAAACCTCAGAAAAATAACTTCTTTAAGCATTTTAATAGAAGTGTTATGATCAGCACTACTAGTTGGAATAGCTTCTACCCACTTAGTAACGTAATCAACAACAACTAGAATATGTGTGTATCCATTAGAGGCAGGAAAAGGTCCCATATAATCAAAGCCCCAAACATCAAACGGTTCAATAACAAGAGAATAATTCATAGGCATTTCTTGACGTCTACTAATATTACCAATTCTTTGACATTGATCACAAGACAAGACAAACTTACGGGCATCCTTGAAGAGAGTAGTCCAATAAAAACCAGACTGCAATACCTTATGTGCAGTTCTGTCTCCAGCATGGTGTCCTCCATAAGACTCGGAGTGACATTTGCGTAGGATCTCTTCCTGTTCATGCTCAGGTAGACAACGTCTAATAACACCATCTACTCCTTCTTTATAAAGATGTGGGTCATCCCAAAAGTAATGTCTTAAATCATAGAAAAACTTTTTCTTTTGCTGGTATGTGAAGCTAGGTGGTATAAACTTAGCAACAATATAATTAGCATAATCAGCATACCATGGAGTACTACGAGAAGTACTTATAACATTTAATTGTTCATCAGGAAAGCGATCATTAATAGGTAGCAGGTCATCAAGAATATTTTCTAACCTAGACAAGTTGTCTGCAACGGGGTTCTCAGCTCCCTTTCTGTCAACAATATGCAAATAAAATTCTTGTAGCAAGAGAACCCATCTAATAAGTCTAGGTTTAGCATCTTTCTTTTCCATAAGGTATTTAATAGCAGCATGATCAGTTTGAATAGTTACTTTAGAATCAACAATATAAGATCTGAACTTCTCACAAGCAAATACAACTGCTAAAAGCTCTTTTCAGTAGTAGCATAATTTCTTTGAACATTGTCTAGAGTCTTACTAGCATAATGAATAACATTTAATTTCTTATCAACTCTTTGCCCTAGAACAACACCTACAGCATAATCACTAGCATCACACATAATTTCAATGGGTAGATTCCAATCAGGTGGCTGAACAACAGGTGTAGAGACTAATGCTTTCTTAAGTATTTAAAATGCTTCTACACAATCATCATCAAAGATAAATGGTATATCTTTTTGCAATAAATTAGTCAGAGGCCGAGAAATTTTTGAGAAGTCCTTAATGAACCTCCTGTAAAATCCAGCATGACCAAGGAAACTTCTTATACCTTTGATGTCCTTGGGACATGGCATCTTTTCAATAGCATCAACCTTGGCTTTATCAACTTCAATACCTCTTTCAGAAACTTTGTGCCCCAAGACAATACCTTCATTAACCATAAAGTGGCACTTTTCCCAATTCAAGACAAGATTAGTTTCTTCACATCTCTGCAAAACTCGATCAAGATTGCTCAAGCAATCATCAAAAGAGGAACCATAGACGGAAAAATAGTCCATGAAAACCTCACAAATCTTTTCACAAAAGTCAGAGAATATAGCCATCATGCATCTTTGAAAGGTAGCAGGTGCATTACATAAAACCAAAAGGCATACGTCTATGAGCAAAAGTACCAAAAGGGCATGTAAAAGTAGTCTTTGATTGATCTCTAGCCGACACAGGTATTTGAGAGAAACCAGAATAACCATCTAGAAAGCAATAGTGTGTATGTTTGCATAATCTTTCTAGCATTTGATCAATAAAAGGTAAGGGGTAATGATCTTTCTTAGTAGCTTTATTTAATTTGCGGAAATCAATTACCATCCTATAACCTGTGATAATTATTTGTGGAATCAATTCATCTTTATCATTAGGAACAATAGTAATACCTCCCTTCTTAGGAACACAATGGATAGGACTTACCCACTCACTATCAGCAACGAGATAGATTATACCTGCCTCCAGAAGCTTTAGTATTTCTTTTCTTACCACTTCTTTCATTTTTGGATTCAGACGTAGTTGAGGATCACGAACTGGTTTGGCATCTGCTTCCAAATTTATTTTATGTTGACATAGAGTGGGACTAATGCCCTTAAGATCATCAAGAGTATATCCAATAGCAGCACGGTGCTTCTTCAGAGTTTTCAATAATCTTTCTTCTTCATGCTCTGAAAGGTTAGCACTAATAATAACAGGGTATATCTTCTTTTCATCAAGATACGCATATTTAAGATTATCAGGCAAAGGTTTAAGCTCAAACACGGGATCACCCTTGGGTGGAGGTGGATCTCCAAAAATTTCAACAGGCAAATTGTGTTGCAGAATAGGTTCCTGTTTAAAGAATACTTCATCTATTTCCCTTATTTCATTCATGAACATATCATTTTCATGGTCTATCAAATAGTGTTCTAAAGGATCACTAGGAGGTACTGCAATAGAAGCAAGACTAATAATTTCATCCTTACTAGGTAATTCTTCCTCACGATGTTGTTTACTAAATTTAGAGAAATTAAACTCATGAACCATATCATCCAAGCCAACAGTAACAACATTCTTAGTGCAATCTATGGTAGCATTGACAGTATTTAAGAAGGGTCTACCAAATATAATGGGACAAAAGCTATCTTGTGGGGAACCAAGAACAAGAAAATCAGTAGGATATTTAGTTTTCCCACACAAGACTTCAACATCTCTAACAATTCCAATTGGTGAAATAGTATCTCTATTGGAAAGTTTAATTGTGACATCAATACCTTCTAACTCAGCAGGTGCAATTTCATTCTTAATTTCTTCGTATAAGTCAATAGGTATTACACTAGCACTAGCACCCATATCACATAAGCCATGATAACAATGATCTCCTATTTTAACAGAAATAACAGGCACGCCTACCACAGGTCTATGTTTATCTTTATCACAAGGTTTAGCAATTCTAGCAGTTCCACCTTCGAACTGAATAACATGCCCATCAATATTATCAGGCAAGAGATCTTTAACAATAGCAATATTGGGTTCTACTTTAACTTGCTCAGGAGGTGTATAAGTTCTAATATTGCTTTTACGAACAACAGTTGAAGCTTTAGCATGATCCTTTACTCTAACAGGGAAAGGTGGTTTCTCAACATAAGAAATATGAACAATGGGATCATTATAAGTGACAGTCTTTTCTTCAACTTTAATAGGTGCAGCTACTTTTATTTCTATGGGAGGATGATATTTAAACCACTTTTCCTTAGGGATATCAACATAAGTAGCAAAAGATTCACAGAAAGAAGCTACTATCTCAGAGTCAAGTCCATATTTAGTGCTAAACTTACGGAAAATATCGGTGTCCATAAAAGATTTAACACAGTCAAACTTAGGTGTCATACCTGACTCCTTACCTTCGTCGAGGTCCAAATCTTCAGAGTTGCGTTTAATTCTATCCAATAAATTCCATCTGAATTCAATAGTCTTCATCATAAAAGAGCCAGCACAAGAAGTATCGAGCATGGTGCGATTGTTTTCAGAAAGCCGAGCATATAAATTTTGAATAATCATTTCTCTTGAGAGCTCATGATTGGGGCATGAATATAACATTGATTTAAGCCTCCCCCAAGCTTGAGCGATGCTTTCTCCTTTGCGAGGCTAGAAATTATATATACAATTGCGATCATGATGAACAAGATGCATAGGGTAATACTTTTGATGAAATTCCAACTTCAATCTTTTATAGTCCCATGATCTCATATCATCACATAGCCTATACCATATCAATGCGTCTCCCTTCAAAGATTAAGGGAAGACCTTCTTAGCAACATCATCGGGTATACCTGCAAGCTTAAATAATCCACAAACTTCATCCACATATATTAAGTGCTCATCAGGATGCTTTATTCCATCTCCTGTAAAAGGGTTAGCTAGTAGTCTTTCCATCATACCCGAAGGAAATTCAAAAGGAGTTTCATTTTCAATAGGTTCAGTAGGTTGAGGAGCAACTCTGTGTTCTACTGGACAGGGTGAAGATACCCCGAACAAGCCCCTCAGAGAATTACTTTCCATAGTAACAAGTGACAGTAAATTTTAGCACACTATATAAATTTTTCCTTACCAAATTCCACCTACCAAAGGCGCTACACTCCCCGGCAACGGCGCCAGAAAAGAGTCTTGATGACCCACAAGTATAGAGGATCTATTGTAGTCCTTTCTATAACTAAGAGTGTCGAACCCAACGAGGAGCAGAAGGAAATGATAAGCAGTTTTCAGCAAGGTATTCTTTGCAAGTACTGAAATAAGTGGTAACAGATAGTTTTGTGATA
Organism: Triticum urartu; assembly: GCF_003073215.2. Lineage (NCBI taxonomy): Eukaryota > Viridiplantae > Streptophyta > Magnoliopsida > Poales > Poaceae > Triticum > Triticum urartu. The sequence goes on along the minus strand of NC_053027.1, from coordinate 198,872,165 downwards.
GGATAAATTGTAACGAGCAACAAGTAGCAAAAGTAAATAAAGTGCAGCAAGGTGGCCCAATCCTTTTGTAGCAAAGGACAAGCCAGAACAAACTCTTATAATAGGAAAAGCGCTCCCGAGGACACATGGGAATATCATCAAGCTAGTTTTCATCACGTTCATATGATTCGCGTTCGATACTTTGATAATTTGATATGTGGGTGGACCAGTGCTTGGCTGCTGTTCTTACTTGAACAAGCATCCCACTTATGATTAACCTCTATTGCAAGAATCCGCAACTACAACAAAAGTATTAAGGTAAACCTAACCATAGCATGAAACATGTGGATCCAAATCAGCCCCTTACGAAGCAACACATAAACTAGGGTTTAAGCTTCTGTCACTCTAGCAACCCATCATCTACTTATTACTTCCCAATGCCTTCCTCTAGACCCAAATAATGGTGAAGTGTTATGTAGTCGACGTTCACATAACACCACTAGAGGCTAGACAACATACATCTTATCAAAATATCAAACGAATACCAAATTCACATGACTACTAATAGCAAGACTTCTCCCTTGTCCTCAGGAACGAACGTAATTACTCACAAAGCATATTCATGTTCATAATCAGAGGGGTAATAATATGCATATAGGATCTGAACATATGATCTTCCACCAAATAAACCAACTAGCATCAACTACAAGGAGTAATCAACACTACTAGCAACCTACTAGCACCAATCCCGAACTTTGAGACAAGAATTGGATACAAGAGATGAACTAGGGTTTGGAGATGAGATGGTGCTGGTGAAGATGTTGATGGAGATTGCCCTCTCCCAATGAGAGGAGCATTGGTGATGACGATGGTGATGATTTCCCCCTCCCGGAGGGAAGTTTCCCCGGCAGAACAGCTCTGTCGGAGCTCTAGATTGGATCCGCCAAGGTTCCGCCTCGTGGCGGCGGAGTCTCGTCCCGAAAAGTTCCTTCTTATTTTTTTCTCATCGAAAGACTTCATATAGGAGAAGATTGACGTCGGAGAGCCACCAAGGGGCCCATGAGGTAGGGGGCGTGCCCTAGGGGGGGCGCCCCCCGCCCTCATGAGCAGGGTGTGGGCCCCCTGGCCTTCATCTTTGGCGAGGATTTTTCTTTATTTATTTTAAGATGTTCCGTGGAGTTTCAGGACTTTTGGAGTTGCGCAGAATAGGTCTCTAATATTTGCTCCTTTTCCAGCCCTTTTCCAGCTGCCGGCATTATCCCTCCTTGTGTAAACCTTGTAAAATAAGAGAGAATAGCCATAAGTAGTGTGACATAAATTGAAATAACAGTCCATAATGCAATAAATATTGATATAAAAGCTTGATGCAAATGGACGTATCAATGATCGTGTGCCTGCGATCCTGCAATAGAGGTCGTCCGATCTATATCTGACGGATAGGAAGGAAACTATGGCAATTTTGCAAAAAGATACCCACACCCCTCTCCACACTTGTTCATCCTTTTCTCCCACAAGATAAACTACTCATACAAATGCATCTTGATGTTATGTGCAATGCATCTGCATCTTGCTAGTATTTTATAAGAGTGTAGATGTAGAGTAGATACAAGCCGACAGGTGGGCCTGATGGTAGTGAGATAATGTGATGCAACACTAGAGGTGCCACGTGGAGCGTTTAACTGGTCAACTAGTCGTGTCTTGAGCAAATACAGAGTTGTACGGTGATCTTGTGACTTTATAATAACCACAAAACATAAATGGTGACTGTAATGAGTGGATTCTGAAGTCCAATGTACGTATCGTGCTTTCTCTTCAAATACAATGATCGTCACTGTATATATCGCGAGAGAAAGATGAAACATGCGTGAATGTGTCGGGGGCTTACTTTTAGAGGACATGGACATAGTTTGTGTGCGTACGTGAAAGGGGTGTAGAGGGGGGTATGTGATGGAGAGAGAGATGCTCTTCGTTTTTCTTTATTATGACTAACTTTATATATAGTATAAAAATATACAAATTCACAGTGCGGAATAAATATCATTGTGGGCACCATGCAATGCAAGCGTTCATACTCCTCCATATAACTTTGTAATGTTGTATATATGTAGAAATTCTAAAATATTTTTTTGGCCACACTTTATTCAAAAGGAATGTTGTATGCGAAATAAACGTGAAGAGAGGGCCTTTTAGATCAATGGGGTACGTGATGTAACATGTGTGAATGTGTAGTTGATGCATTTGGCAGGGCCTATAGAGGTATGTGTGTATTACGTATTCGAGAGAGGCATGGATAGAGGGGCCGACAGGGGGGCGTGGGAGAGATATCACGAGAAATGAGAGTGGTCTAGAGAGAGAGAGAGACGAATATGATGTCACGGCAAGAGATTCCCTTGAGTGTGTATATGCAAGGGGGGAGTGGACAGAGGCACCAGGAGAATATTTCTTTTGTGTGTGGTATCTGTGTTGGTATGTGTGGGTGTGAGAAGATAACGAGACGTGGGGGCAGAGGGTGTGTCACCGCATGAGGTCCGATGGGTCGAGGTGAGGCCCTTCGTTCGGTTCCGTCCTGCGCCACATTGGTCGGCCCGTGACGCATTTAGGGAGACCCATGGATGACTAGTCGTACAAGACAAAGATAGCATAATTGTGAAGGACTCTATGTCCACTGACAAAGCCGGCTAGGATTTGTAACCCTAGGTTCTCGGACTAAGGTAACCCCTTTATCTCTGATATTACTATTCATCCAACCTAACTTTAAGGGGCATCCTACAAAATGCTCTGCTAGAATCATATACTCGTCTATTAGGAAGAGAGGTGTGAGACAATGCGTGAGAGACATGCCTAAAGATAATGTGCGTACAGGAGACACATAGGCAGGTCTATGTATATAGAAAGGGTCGATGGGGATTGTGCGTGTGTATGCTTGCGAGAGGAAGAGTGCTTGTGATAAAGGTTAGTGAAAATAATCGTAAATGGTTACGAGAGGGAGGGAGGGTTATATCGAGAGCATGTGTGCGAGAAAGACACCTTGAGAGAGAGAGTGAGTGAGCATGTGTGACAGACCACCGATGGAGAGTGAAACTACACGTACAAGACTGCTGGACACATTGATTAAAGATATAAATTGTATCCAAATATTAGGATGGGATCATGATATTTGCAATTCGCGTAAGGAATGGTCATTGATCCATCAGACATCTAGATTCTATCGAATTTGAGCATGTCTATGTCATTATTCGACACAATTGATCCACATAGTTAGTATTTTGAACTCCAGACAATGCATCGCTTTAGCAACCAAATATAAACGTGAGTATAGTTCATGTTGTGTGTGTAAAGCACATTATACATACGAAAGTTACACAATGAACATTATAAATAGCTACCTATGAACTGGCATACATTTGAACTCAACTTAAGGTGGTTTAAAAAAAATCAAATTCAACATGAAGTCCATTCAATTATTTGAATTTGATATCATGGCATTTGTAAATCATACCATAATTATGGGGGCACCAATCTTTTCTCTGATTTTGTACATAATAGCATATGTAGTCGTGTTCAAAATAGATTCTAATTTAGCTCCTCCATTCCAAAATAATCGTAGTTATAGGATTTTCAAGTGTCAAAATTTCAAAAAGAAGCGGATAATTTAATGAGGTTTTCAAACATACAAGGTCAAATTTAACGTTGTCTATTTAGGTCAATCCTCAAAGTTCAAGAGTACTCTAAACGTGAATGCTTGTGTTTCAAAATTTTGAATGAAGTGCCAAAAGAACCTCTACTCACCCGAAACCGCGTGAGACCAATGTTTAGTAGTACAAGGAAATTACTTTTCTAATAACTCCGACCCGTGAAACCTACCGGCCCGACGTCCAAAGGTCTAAACCGGGGTAGGTTTGTAGCTTCATCTAGACGCCACGCAACCACCTCTGAAAAACATTCATACACAATGGCCGCCTAAGCACACATGCGCGCGGCCGAAATCGCTCCCGCCCACTATTTGGGACACCTGGGATTACCATCCTACCCCCGACCGCAGTAGGTCCGAAATTTAAGAGGGGGGCAAAGTTTGTACTTTCCCCAAATTTCAAACAAGCGCGTCCCATCTTCTATTCAAAAAAGACAAAAACAAGCGCATCCCAGACCGAAACATGGTTCTCCCCCCTCCCCCCGCCCACCCGTCCGATTCCCCATTCGTACTCCGTGAGCGCAAAAGCTACCTCTCCACCAGCGACGAAACCCCGGCATCCTCCGTCCGCCACCCCATTCCACCCATCAACCGCCGCCCTCCTCCATCACGCTGGAGCCGATACCCCGATGTTGTCGTCCACCGCAACCTCAACCGCAACACCCTCCATGGCTAGTAGTTGAAGCCGAGGCTGAGCCGTCCGTACCCGAGCCAGTTCAACCACGCCATCCTGTGCCTCACCGCTGCCGCTCCAACTTCGCCACCCTCCACCGCACCGGAGCTGTTCCTGCTACGCCGTCCTTCGCTGCCTCAGATTTGCTTCCCCTCCGCTGACATACGGCCACGGCAACATAGTCAACAATTTGGCCATGGGTTTGTCCAAGCCTGCACCCTCCTCCAGAACATCGATTTCCCAGGCAAAAAGAAGAAGATCTGCGCGACATGTGGAGGCGACCACACCGGCAACTGAAAATGGTACTCCTCTTCCCTTATTTGTGCAAATCTCACGTGTCTGCTTGCACGGTATTCATCCCACAGAAGACACTAGTTGACCGCTTCTTCTTGATACTAGATGCTCCTAGTAACTTGCGATGCACAACGTTTCTCCTCATATACTATTTCACCTTAGCTAGAGGTTTGTCACCCCCCTGAATTTCAATTCCTGGTCAGTTGATTTCCAATTAACGGAAGCATTCCCCGGCGTAACAGGAGCTAGTCCGCCTATTACGCCGGGGAAGTAGCGCCTCGGTGTTTATCTTAGGGGCGTGTGGGGACTAGAGCTACTAGCGCCCGATCTGTATGTCGGTCGGGATTAAAGGTGGGCGGGGAGGGCGGGGCAGCGGAGACAGGGGTCTGGGCCGGTTGTCGCTGGCGGTTCGAGAAAGATCGTCAACAATGACGGGCGGGAGGTAGACAAAGGCCATCTGCCGTTCCTTATAGATCAAACGGTTCATTAAAAAAATCGACTGACCTATTTATTTTTAGTCGACTGTTATCTTGATATGACCACATGTGGTGGTGTGCTGGAGGAGTACCTGCATTTCCTGTGCTCATATATTACAAAATCATACGGAGTAGAATCTAATTTTGTTTGCCATGCAATGTTGTAGAGCTATCATATGTCTCCTATCATTTATTTTTCAGCCACCTGCTATCTGCTACTTTTAAAGTGCACTAGTTCTGCACACATTTCACCCATGCTCTCACTATTGTGTTTTTATGCAAGGGTATTTCAGACTCTGCTGCTATGAGAGAAGCAAAAAAAGAAAAGGGAGAAGTCGCTCCAACGTTGTATGCGGATAGGCCAGACACATTTCAGCCTTATAATAGGTGCAGTGTCAGCAGATGGAGACGGTAAACGTAACTCTGGAGTTGATGACCTCGCTCGCAATGAACCACCATCCCAGGTGCTTGCTTTAACTTCGCGGGGTCATATGTGGTTGCATTTTCCATATGGTGTCTAGCTTGTATTCGAAAGGCCAAAGTCGGTCTTTATGAAGATAAGGAAAGATATTTTTTACATGAACCACCATCCCTTGAGAACTAGAAGACAAATAGCTAGTCGGGGCACTGGCCGAGCCAGTGACAAGCCCAACAAAGAGAGGCATCACTTGGAAGCCAACTAAAAAGCCGCGATGGTGGCGAAGCAGCCCGCCTCCCACCAGGCTCACAGGTCCTAGATGATCATGCTCACCACTCTAGCCAGATGTCTAGCTTGTATTTCTTCCAATTTGGTTAAATTGCATCCACTTAGCTTACACATTATACCTTTGAATATGACATGCCTTCCTGTTTTCGTGACATATTAGTACATCTGTGTATTAACCATGTTCTTACATCAAACTAATGTTCTTGTGTATCCCTCATCAATCACTTATGATGAGGTAGTCAGGCAAGTGGATTACTCCTCATTTAAAGAATGCAGCATCAGCCTCCCGACATGATTCTCAAGAAACAGCAAGGCTAGATGAAGATGGTGAATGTAGCTCTGTAGTTGATTACCGCATTTACCCTACACTAGCATCGCAGGTGCTTGCTCTAACCTAGCAGCGTGATATGTGGTTGCATGTTGCATATGGTGTCTAGATTGTAATTCTTCCAATCTGGTTAAACTGCATGTGCTATTCTGCTTAGCTTATACATTATACATGTTAATGTGACATGCCTTCCTGTACTTAGTACATATTACATTTGTCTACTAAGCATGTCCTCACATAAAACTATTGTTTTTTTGTATCCCGCATAAATCAATATGACGAGACACCTTCAGTATATGCAGTGTGATATCAGTTGCATCTTTGATATGAATTATAGCATGCGCTACTTCTAATTTGTTGAAATGCCATTTATGATGGGACACATTTAACTTGGCAGAGTCATATTGGTTGCATCTTTCACGTGGTGTCTATCTTGCATTGCTTCTTATTTAGTGAAATGGTTTCTGCTTAGTTTACACAAACAGTTGTGAATATGCCATGCCATCCTGTTTTTCATATTATTCCATCCTGGAATCATGTGTTTGCCCTACATCAAAGTAGTGATTGTCAGTATCATGCACGAATGAGTTCTGAAGAGTGAACTTTATTGCTTTTTCTTGTTGTTTTTAGTTGACAATTCAAAATCAATAAAGCGGAAGTTAGTTAGAAAGGCAGCGGATGAAGGTGCTCCTTCTAAATAGAGGGCCTCTACAGATTCTACTCCTCCATCCCCCCAAGATGATTTCCAAGACAACACATGCATAGACACTCAACGTAGCTGTGTTGGTGATGAGCACGTCTCCCCTAGTGCACCATCACAGGTGCTCCCTCTAACTTGGCACTGTTATATGTGGTTGCATGTTATGTATGATGTCTAGCTTGTATTGCTTCTAATTTTGTTGAATTTCATCTGCTTACTTTACACATTATACTTGTGACTAAGACACATGTTCCTGTTTCTAGAACATACAATATCTGTCTATCACACCATGTTCTTACATCAAAGTACATTTGTTCTGAAGAACTAAATTGTTATTCGTTTTTCTTGTTGACTTGACTTAAGATGGCACAGAGAAAGAGGAAGCAAGACAGAACGACAAGGAAAGGGAAGCGGAACAATCCTGCAGATTCTGCTGCTACTGATGGTGCAATAGAAGGTCAAAGTCCAGCGGAAAATTGTACCGACAGGGTATCCCGTGCTACATGAGTTGCAGAACAATCCAAACAAAAACAAATAGCTGCCACCAAACAAGCAGAGACAACCCTAGTTGTTGCAACACCTTCCACAGTACCACCAGCTGCACGATTTACTCACTGGTCAACTTAGCTAGCAGCACGTTCCCAAGCTCTCTTGCCACCTGACACTACTTCCAAAGCACTCTTGACACAAGATGAGTTGGCAAGATCAGATGAACTTTGTGAGCTTCAACAGCAAGAAGGTAGTTGTTGGACTCAAGTTATAGTTGCACTTTATATGTAGTCTCACAGTTTGATGTACACTAACACTTCCTATGTTTGTTGTTGGACTAGCACCTAGGCGCAAGAGGAAACAAACATCAGGGATAATGCTCGATAGGTTAACTAAATCTAGAGGAGGAAGAATGGAGATCCGTTTTGAAGCAGTTTTAAATAGGCCACGTGATTCTACAGAGTCAGCCAAGTTAGTATCAGAGGCAGCTGTTGCTATTAGGTGTCATGTACGTATCCTCCCAACATGGCTTTAGTACAGGAATGACAAAGACGAAACCCAGTTCAACACCTTCCTCAACCATTTATCTGTAAGTATGGTTATGTATGGAAACTAGTAATATCGTCTTGCTCTGTCCAATACTTTCTAGGTTGCTGATAATGAGACTCCCATAATTTTCAACATATGAGGTTCAAGTTGGATAGCCAAGATGATGCAACCAGACAAGCTTGCACCCATGTTTTCAAGTCTGCTCTAGGACAGTATCGGTATAACTTGAGGAAAACTCACTTTGAAGGCAAGGCTAACAATGAACTTGCCCAAACATCTCCAGTGGCAAATATATCTGATGAAGACTGGAGAGGCCTCGTTAAACACTGGTCCGATCCGAAGTATCAGGTACATTATGTATATGTTGAAGTCCTATTTATGCATGTGCCAGACAAATCTATCTTCTTGTAGGTCAACTGTTCAAAGAACAAGACCAACCGTACGAAAGTGAAATTCCAACAGACGACATGATCTCGTAGCTATATTGCACACTGCGAGGCTCCTGTAATTAGCTGTTGTTTCACTCTTTTCGCTGTACCATATTATCAGATATATATTGACTTGTTCCAAATGCAGAGGAAAGCCCGCAAGGACCAAAAAGTATGTGAACCAAATGTTGTGGAAATCTTCAAGGACTGTCACACCAGCAAGAAGAAGGGCATGACTACACCATTCAAAGCCGCTGTTGTAAGTCCTTAATCCTCATGCCTTTTAACTACTACTTACTCTGACTTGTGCCTTGAACTGCATGGTTTGCAGCCAATGTCTATTACTCTTTTCAATTTTATACACAATTGCCTTAGGGTATCATTGCAGCCTACAAGGTTTAAAAGAGAGGAGTGATGTTCCTTTGATCTTGACCTGTAATCTAGTTCCGTGCTGGACTTGCCCACACAATGTTACAATTGCCTATTTGTCTGTTCTCAGTTGTTTTGTGATATGAATGATGTCATACTATGCTTACCGTATTATAAACTTTGTCTCTTTATCCTTAGCCCTCAATACAATGTGAAGAAATAGACAATACATTAGCGATGGTACATGGTCATATGTTTGGAACCAGGTTTTATTATGTACTTTGCAATAAAATACAACTATTATTTTACATGGGTTCACCAGAATAAGTTCTGTATATAGACCAAAGCTATTTTGTTTGGTTTTGCTGCCTCATTAATATCTTCTGTTCTGGTACTACTAATGTAAAACCACAACTTTTCAGTGAGCTATGGAAAAAATGGTGGAACCGCCACCTTCTGAAGGTGGCGAGGCAACTATAACCGCAATGTCAGCTCTTGCCGCAGTGGGTTAGTACCTGTCCACTAATAGTGACAAAAGCACGTTCCTGTGTAATACTGGCTTGGTTGTTAAGGCAATGTCGTCCAAACTTCCTCATGATCAAGATATGCAAGCTCAAAACAATGTTGTATCTGCGCTCCAGACACAAGTCCATTCCCTAACAGAGACCCTTTGTGAAACAAGGAGAGACATTGTTCGATGTTGTCAAGATATGCATGGTTTTGAAACCAGACTATCATACATTTTCTATGTTGTTCAGGAGTCTAGGAGAACTGAAGGCGAAGGTTATGACGCTCCATCGGACAATACAACATGAAAATGTAACAGTCAGGTCAAATGAACTGAGCTTCTAAACTTCTGGTGGTGCATTTATCTGCTAGACTGTTAACTTTTATGCCAACCTTCCTTTTGTTTTATAGTTGTAATTTGTTTTGGTGTGATACAAAATTTGTTCTTAACGTGCAGCCACCGGCTGAAGAAAACAGCAAGCCATTTTTGTATAGTGTAGGGTGTTCCCTATATTTGCACTGGTAGCGAACTTTGATGCCCACCGGCTGTAGTTAACATGGGCCTCCTACGGGCCGTAGAAACAATGGGCCTTCTAAGGGCCATAGAAACAATGGGCCTTCTACGTGGCGTAGAAACAATGGGCCTTATACGGGCTGTAGACACAATGGTTCTTCTATGGGCCATATCATCAATGGGCCTTCTACGGGCCATATGATTGGTTAGCCAAACATGGGCCAATACCAGACCACATTATGGCCGTAAATGGGCTAGAGTTGAAATCATTCATGGGTCGACCATAATGGGCCGTCGTTAATCGGCCGTATTTTTATGATGCTATGAAAACGGCCCAACGTATTAACGGACCACAAACGGGCCGACTGTAACCACGGGCTGAATTTGGCCCACAAGCAGAAAATGACAGTAACGGGCCGTAAGTAAACGAATGTGGAAATGATCCCAAGAATAAATGGGCCTCGAGAAGGCCGAAAGATAACATGGGCTGGAAACGGCCCAACGGAATAATGGGCCGTTAATGGGCATAAAGTGATACACTGTTCATTACGGTCTAGTTTCACCACGTGCCATTAATGGGTATAAAGTGATACACTGTTCATTACGGGCTAGTTTTACCACGGGCTGTTAATGGGTAGAGAGTAATAAGGGCCTCATATGGGCCGAAAGACGTCATGGGCCATACATGGGCCAGAAGTTAAAACGGGCTGGAATTATATTGGACGGCCCAGATGATGCTACTGGGCCTAATTCGGATAGGCCGTAAATGAGCCCTGAGTTAGCGGGCTGTAAATGGGCTATATGCGAACAAGCCGTTAACAGGTTTGCCGTGGGCCGGCCTGCCACCTTTTGACCAAGTGAAACGGGCCGGCCTTTTCATAGGAATGGGCCTCTGTTGGGCCGTGCCATGTGTCGACGTATCATAGGCGCTTTGGGTCCAATGAGTGGATGACATCTGTCCCAACGGTGAGCCGACACGTGTTTCCTCCAGCCAATGATGATTTTACACGTGGAAAATCCCCATTGGTCGGGGTTCTTAACGGGTTATCGGATACAAAACCAGACTTGATAGCTTAACGGCATTCCGTTACGGTGGATGCCACGTGTCTGTCACCCTTGACAAAAGCACTTCTGTGACGCGCGATTTATCGTCGTGGAAGTGGACACTTCTGTGATGATAATTTTTGTAATCTCATGGAACACTTCTACGATAGCACATGTATGACTATCTTAATTCTGTCATAAATTTGTCATGGATGCACATGCATGACAGAAAACGTGTCCTATTGTGACATACACGTATCATCACGGAAGTGTATTTTTTTGTAGTGCACCTGTTGACTTTGTTGCTAGAAAACACGGTAAAGAAAGAGAACCGTGGGTTCAAAAACCTATGCCTTTTCCACCTAAGCCAACTAAAAAGAATGATGATGAAGAATTTGAACGCTTTGCTGAAATGTTGAGGCCAGTCTTTTTGCGTACTCGGTTGACTGATATCTTGAAAATGCCTCCTTATGTAAAGTATATGCAAGACATCATCACAAAATAAGAGAAAAATACCGGAAGCTGAAATCTCCACTATGCTTGCTAATTACACTTTTAAATATGGAGTGCCTAAAAAACTTGGAGATCCGGTAATAACAACTATACCTTGCTCTATCAAAAAGAATTATGTGAAAACTGCCTTGTGTGATTTAGGAGCTGGTGTTAGTGTTATGCCTTTCTCTTTATATAAAAGACTTGACTTGAATAAACTCACACATAATGAAATATCTTTGCAAATGGCTGACAAATCAATGTGCCTGTTGTTGTTGCTAATGTTACTATTTTGACTGACTTTGTTATACTTGAGATGCCCGAGGACGACAACATGTCGATTATCCTTGGTAGACCCTTCTTGAATACTGCAGGGGCTATTATTGATTGCAATAAAAGCAAGGTCACTTTTCATATTAATGGAAATGAGCATACGGTGCACTTTCCGAAGAAACAATTCCAAGTAAATGGTATTAATGTTATTGAAAAATCTCCGACAATCACTATTGGAAGTTTTCAGATACCTCTAGCTACTACCAAAAAGAAATATGAAATACTTATTGTTGGCAAAATGCATATCCCCATTGAGGTAACTTAGTGATTTACAAAATTTCTTCAGTTTCATGCTAATCGAAAGTGGTTGTTAATAAGACCTGATCAACCTTATTAATGGATCATTTTTGAATGGTATGAAGTTGATGAATTTAGTAAGCACTACCTTCTGTCCCTACTTTTTATTCTCTATTTTTATTAGTTAAATAAAATAAAATGCCATGTTTTGTCTGGTTTCTGATTTTCCCGTGCAATAAAAAATGACCCAAAAATATAAGTTCTCGGAATGTCCTGAAAATTTGACATGATTTTTTTCTGGATATTTGAGAATTTTTGGTGCAACTAACATCAGAGGGAGGTGCACCAGGTGGGCACAACCCACCTGGGCGCGCCAGGACCCCCAAGCGTGCCCTGGTGGGTTGTGGTCCCCACGTGGCCCCCCTCACTTATCTCTTTGGCCCACATCATCACTTACCTCCAGAAAAAAATCTCCATTGCTCTCTCTCCCGCTTTCTTGAGATCAAACCCGTGGATTTCGATCTCTTTGATCTAAGATCCATTTCCGAAACTATTTCAGGGGATTGTTGCTTGGTATGTGACTCCACCGTTTGTCCAATTAGTTTTTGTTGTAGTGGTTTATACTTTGAATAATTAGCTACTCTTGGTGCTGTTGTAGATGTGCTTGCATGTTGAATTCTTAGTGTTCTAAGTAGTTTGAATGCTTTCTATGGCCTCTATGTATCCCTATGAGTAGTTTCTATCAATCTTATAAAGTTTTGTTGACAAATTTTTGTCACCCCAAAAATTTTATTTTCAGAAAATTGTACGCGGACATGATGAATCTGTTTGGAAGGAGTTCTTTGAGAAGACGATCCTCGGGGGCACCTTCTAGTGATAGTTCTGCTCGTTGTTCTTATGTTGAACCAAGTGAAAGTTCCACACAAAGTGCCGCTACCAAAACATGCTTATGGCCCTGCGATGAGTATATGATGCGAGTGGGCATTAAGGAGGAATTTGAGCAAGATGTTCACAATGCCGGTCTCGGTCCCTACCTCTCAGATAAGTGTGAACAACACCACCTTCTCATTGAATCATTTGTCAATGGATTTAAATATTTTCCGCGTGAGTCTAGGGTGTCGTTTATGCCTTATGATAATCCATTTACCATTCCACTAGAGAATTTTGCTTACCATTGCAAACTTCCATTCTTGGGTTTGCTTGATGAGTCATCAAGGGCTGAGTTTGAGTCTTTCTTGACTAGTCTTTGTTACGGTGAAAATAGCGGAGTGAGACAGGGAAGAATAAAGAGCATTCACTTTCCTGCAATTCAGTATTTTGCATTATTTAACGGGAAATGAATAGTAGGCAAGCAAGACCGTAGCATACTTTGTGCGACAGACTTGAGCCTCATTCACACTGCTCTCACTAGTGAAAGGGATTATAACCTTGCAGCCATAGTTGCACGCAGACTTCAACACAATGCTAACAGCGGCTGGTTCTATGGTGGAATTTATGCCACGCGTTTAGCACGAGGGCTGGGTGCTTCATCTCTGCCCTTTCATCCTATTCTACTCACGTAGTATTTAGATTTTGACACTTTAAAAGAGCATAAGAACCTTAAGGGAAAGGTTGATAACTTCACTTATAATCTTTTGTTTAACCAAACATTTGTTGTGGACACATATTTGCCTGTGCCTGCTCTTTTTGAGTATAACAGCAAGGGAAGATATTTTGTTATTGAGAGCGAGGCCCGAGCTCATAACGCAGCAGTGGTGGCGGCACGGCGTGCTGAGGCATCCGCACCGAGAGCCTCTGTGAGCTACCACGCCGACTACTACCCTCCAGGCTAGTGACCGATCACCGACTGAGGTGAAAATCCTAAGCTTGGGGGAGTACGTGTTTCTCACCGACATTACATTTATGTCTACATATCATTCTAGTTGTCGGTGTTCACACATTTCCATTGCATCATCCATGCTTAGATTTATTTTCTTGCTTTCTTCTTGTGTGTTTGAATTTTTTAGAAAAACCAAAAAAATTAGTTGTAGCTAGTTTAGTTTCTATGCATGCTTAGTAGTAATTTTAAAAAGGAGAAAACCCAAAAAGATTTCCTTGTTCTTCTTTTGCTTGTTGGGAGCTTTCCCGTGTACATAGTTTTTATCGTTTTTCCTTTATTTGATTGCTAAAGAAAACCAAAAACTCCAAAAGTATTTCAGTGTGTTTCTCTAAATTTCATTTTCTTTTATTTGATTTGTACCGAGGAGAAGACCACGATGAAAATGTTGAGTGGATCTCATATGAATAATTGTTGAACTAATAAAGAGCACATTTTACCTTGTCTTCTCCTGTTGAATAAAATGATTGCAGATTCCAGCTTAGTCCATGGCACTCTTGCACTATTATTATTTTCATATCATTCGGTCGTGCAAGTGAAAGGCAATAATGACGACATTCAATGAACTAGCCGTGGCAAAGAGAAACTGGTATGAACTCGACTTGTTCTATTTGTGTAAATATGTTTAACCTAGTATCCATGCTTCAGCCCATTATGATTAAACATGTTTGCAATAACAATTAGAGATTATAGTTTCTCATGCCATGCATAAGTAGCTGGGAGTCGATAATGATTTATCTTGGATATCAACATAGCGTTAAAATGATTGTGATGTAGTATGTTGATATGGTATCCTCCTCTGAATGTTCAAGTGGCTTGACTTGGTACATGTTCATGCATGTAGTTGAATCAAAACCAACATAGCCTCTATGATATTTATGTTCATGGTGTTCATATCCTACTCATGCTAGTGTCCAATGTTACTTATGCATAATGCATGGTTATGATCGTTGTTGCTCTCGAGCTGGACGCTTCTCAATCTAAATTGCTAGCCTTCGCCTGTACTAAGTGGGGATTATGCTTGTACATCAAAAACCTTGAACCCAAAGTTATTCTAGATGAGTCCACCATACCTACCTATATATGGTATTACCTAGCCGTCCTAAGTAAATTTGCATGTGCCACCTCTAAAAACTTCTAAAAATTATTCGTTTTATGTGCCTGGATCATTCATGGAATGACAGGAGGTGGTCGGTATCTTCCATGCTAAGCGGATTATTCTCAGGTCGAGTGTTTATTCACTCGCCATCGCACAAGAAAAGGGCGGTATTAGGGATGCCCAGTCCCAAACTGCAAAATACAAAAAGAGTTAATCACTCGAATAATCAAACAAAAAAATCCCAATGGAGTCAAAACCTTTACTTTTATCACTTGGGAACCACCACTATCCTGTCTAGCATGGGATATATTGATAACTTATGGCCGTGAAGTAAATGAGAAGGGTGCATGTCTCAAAATATCATTTATCTCTGTTTTAAAAATTGAGCTCTAGCACCTCTGCCAATCACTGCCCCTCTACGAAGGGACTATCTATTTACTTTTATGTTGTGTCACCACCTTCTAAAACAAGCGCCAGAAACTGAGTAGAGCACAATTGTCATGATTTATGCATTGTGTGTAGCTAATGTTGGGTGCATCATGACTAGATCTTTTCTACCATGAATTACAATGTTTAGTCGCTGCTTCAACTTTGGAGGTGCACTGCATTTATGTTTTGCGGTCTCAGAAAGGGCTAGCGAGATACCACTATTGTCATATTATATCATGGTTGTTTTGACAACGTGTTGCCGTTTGAGATATCTTATTATTGTTCGCTAGCTGATTATGTCATTGATATGAGTCATTATAATCTTTAAGAGTTATTGTCGACATGGTTAGTTATAATGCTGGCTAAAAACCTAGGTGCTGTTTAAGCTTATTTATGCAAACAAGAGCAAAAGAGTTCGTAAAAGTTTTTCTTTCTCACTTTCAGTTTATCAACTGAATTGCTTGAGGCCAATGTTTAAGCTTGGGGGAGTTGATACGTCTCCAATGTATCTAGTTTTCTCACTCTTTTCCTCTTGTTTTGGACTCTAATTTAAATGATTTGAATGAAACTAATCCCAGATTGACGTTGTTTTCAGCAAAACTACCATGGCGTTGTTTTTGTGCAGAAATAAAAGTTCTCGGAAAGGAACGAAACTTCACGAGGATTTTTTTATATAATATATAAGAATTTCTAGAGCCAAGACCTGCCGGAGAGGGCCCCTTGGGTGGTCACAACCCACCAGGGCACGCCCCCTTTCCTGGCGCGCCCAGGTAGGTTGTACCCACCTGGTGGCCCCGCAGACCTCAACCCTGACACTATAAATTCCTATTTTTGGAGAAAAAAATCAGGGAGAAAGAATTATTGTGATCCACGAGATGGAGCCACTGCCAAGCCTTGTTCTTCCTTGGGAGGGCAGATCTAGAGTCCGTTTGGGGCTCCGGAGAGGGGGATCTTCGTTCTTCGTCATCACCAACCCTTCTCCATCGCCAATTCCATGATGCTCCCCACCAGGAGTGAGTAATTCCTTCGTAGGCTCGCTAGTCGATGAGGAGTTGGATGAGATTCATCATGTAATCGAGTTAGTTTTGTTAGGGCTTGTTCCCTAGTGTCCACTATGTTCTTAGATTGATGTTGCTATGACTTTGCCATGCTTAATGCTTGACACTTTGGGTCTGGGTGCCATGATTTGAGATCTGAACCATTTATGTTATCACCAGTATATCCATGTTCTAGATCCGATCTTGTAAGTTATAGTCACCTACTATGTGTTATGATCCGGCAACCCCAGAGTGACAATAACCGGGACCACTCCCGGTGATGACCGTAGTTTGAGGAGTTCATGTATTCACTATGTGTTAATGCTTTGTTCCGGTTCTCTATTAAAAGGAGGCCATAATATCCCTTAGTTTCCAATATGGGCCCTGCTACCACGGGAGGGTAGGACAAAAGATGCCTTGCAAGTTCTTTTAATAAAGCACGTATGACTATTTATGGAATACATGTCTACATTATACCGAATCGCCCTAAATATAACTATCACATGATGAATATCATCCAACAAGTCACCGGTCCAGTGCCTATGAATTTATCCTATATTGTTCTTGCGAAGTTACTATTGCTATCATCACTGTAACACTTGCTACAAAACTACTGCTATCACTGTTACTGTTACCATTGCTACTGCTACCACTATCAAAACTATCATATTATTGTGCTACTGATCACTTTGCTGCAGATAATTAATCTCCAGGTGTGGTTGAATTGACAACTCAGCTGCTAATACCTTCAAATATTATTTGGCTCCCTTGTGTCGAATCTATAAATTTAGGTTGAATACTCTACCCTCGAAAACTATTGTGATCCCCTATACTTGTGCGCTATCATCCGGGTAGGACTCTCTTATGCGTGGATGTCAAGCTTAATGTCCATATGTATAATTTCCTTTTCTGTAAACTGACTTTGTACAACCCTTGTCCCCTCTGGTGTCTATATAAAACGGAGGGTTTAGTCCGTAGAGGCTATCAGAATTAATAAAGGCTAGACATCTAGGGTTTAGCCATTACGATCTCGAGGTAGATCAACTCTTGTAACCCCCATACTCATCAAATACAATAAAGCAGGACTTATTGTTTTACCTCCATTAAGAGGGCCCGAACCTGGGTAAACATTGTGTCCCCTTGTCTCCTGTTACCTTCGATCCTCAGGCACATAGTTCGGGACACCCTACCCAAGATCAGCCGGTTTTGACACCGACATTGGTGCTTTCATTGAGAGTTCCACTGTTCCGTCAACAGAAGGTTCGATGGCCATTTTGATCGTCGACAATGATGCAGTTTCCGGGGAAACTTTCCTCCTCGGCCAGATTTTTGTGTTTGGCGGCTTCATTCTACGTGCCAACTCAATTGGTCATCTCGAACAGATCAACAGCTACGCCCCTGGTCGTCAGATTAGTTTCGGGAACCTAAATTATGTCGCTAACATCCGAGGAGATTTGATCTTCGAAGGGTTCTTGGCCCCGACCACTTCTCTGGCCTTAGATCCGGAGCCAACTACTGGGGCCGAAGATGGGATTTTGAAGCCCGCCGGACTCTCAGCTATGAAACTCACAAAATTGGGGATCTGGAGGCGACCTTGTCTTCGGCCATCCCGGAGTCAGGCTGGGTTCCCCCTATTATGGAAAGGCCGGACTCGCCCCCGGACTGTAGCTCCGAACTCTCGAAGCCCACGCCCAGCAATTGCGGCCAAGAGGCCTTTGCCCTGGCCAGCCCCGCGGACTCTCATTTCCCCGTCCAGCCCTCGCTCCTAAATGAGGTTGTAAACTTAATGCGGGCCCTCGCCATTAGAGAGTAATTGCCTCCGAACTATGCCCAGCCCGGACTAGGGGCTGAGTGCAGGGAATTTTACGTCCCACCCACCACCCACTTCATTGCCACTGTCGAGAACTTAACCGACATGCTAGATTACACCTCTGAAGACATCAACGACGATGCCGGAGATGCACAAGGCCAAGACCAGCCATTTATCAGACATTGGATGGCCACCTCCATATACGACGTGTATATGGTGGAGACACCCAAAGAGGATGACGGTGCAGACATGAATGATCCGGTAGAGGACAAACCTGATAAGGCACCGCCGAAGCGTCAACGCCGCTCAAAATCATGTCGTGGCAAAGACAGTAACATCGGCACCGGAGAAGATAACAATCCAGAGGACACCGAAGACCCTGAAGCCCCTGTCGAGCCCACATCGGAACATGATGATGTGGAGGAGGGGCAAGTTAACCCTGACGATCCGGTCGGGAACGAGGATTCGGAAGATAGTAACTATCTACTGCTCTACTAGGATGATTTCAGCCTCGGCAACGAAGATTTCATCGTGCCAGAGGAAACCTTCAAAAGCAGTAGCAACGGCTCCAAGCCGAACATGATACACTCAACGACAGATAGACCCAGGTCCTAGCTACCGAAGAATATGGCCTACAACACCCAACAAAGAGTTATCCAAAGCGTCTGCTACTGCCACAATTTGATGACGAGGCCTTCGAGCCAATCCCGTCGAAACATGACCACGCTGATGTACCAGACCGGACACCGCATGGGCGAGATAAAGCAGCCACCTACGCCGAACACCAACCTGCACCACCTCGCCATAAGGGCAGAGAGACAACGGCTCCAGGATATACCTACGAGTTACGACAAGACCTAGGCAATAGAGTAGGCCAAACAAGATCAATCTGTAAACATCGAATCATACGACAGCATAATAGATCCCACGGAATGGATTGAAGATTTCCTTCTCCATATCCACATGGCCCGCGGCGACGATCTCCACGCCATCAAATACCTTCCCTTAAAACTGAAAGGACCAACAAGGCACTGGCTAAATAGCCTCCCAAAGAACTCTATTGGTAGCTGGGAAGATTTGGAAGATACCTTTATAGACAACTTCCAAGGTACCTATGTCTGGCCTCCAGACACCAATGACCTCAGCCACATAGTCCAGCAACCCAGAGAGTGAACCCGCAAACTCTGGACTAGGTTCTTAATTAAAAAGAACCAAATCATCGATTGTCCGGATGCTGAAGCACTCGCGGCCTTCAAGCACATCGTTCGTGACAAGTGGCTTGCCCGACACCTCGGCCAAGGAAATCCAAAGTCCATTGCAGCTCTCACCGCACTCATGACCCGCTTTTGCGCAGGAGTAGATAGTTGGCTAGCTCGTAGAAGCAACAACACCAGTGACCCTGGCACCTCCGAAGCCAGAGATGGCAACGGCAGGCCACGACGCAACAAACACAAGTGTCGAACCAACATTGAAGGTACCGAAGACACGGCGGTCAATGCCGGGTTCAGTGGCTCTAAACCCGGTCAGCGGAAGAAGCCATTCAAAGGAAACAAAGATGGTCCATCCAGTTTGGACATAATACTAGATCGGCCTTGCCAGATCCATGGCACCCCTGACAAGCCTGCCAATCATACCAACAGAAATTGTTGGATCTTTAAACATGATGGTAAGCTAAACACCGAACTTAAAGGGAAAGGGCCGCCTAGCGAGGATGACGATGAGGCTCGCCCAACAAATACAGGGGGGCAAAAGAAATTTCCCCCGAGGTAAAAACAGTGAATATGATCGATGTCACTCATATCCCTAAGAGGGAGCGCAAGAGTGCACTAAGGGACGTTTACGCCATAGAGCCAGTCGCCCCAAAATTCAACCCATGGTCGGCCTGTCCGATCACTTTTGACCGCAGAGACCATCCGATCAGTATCCATCATGGAGGATCGGCAGCATTGGTCCTTAATCCAATCATTGACAGATTCCATCTCACATGAGTCCTCGTGGATGGCGGAAGCAGCCTAAACCTGCTTTATCAGGACACTGTCAGCAAAATGAGCATTGATCCGTCAATAATCAAGCCCACTAAAACCACCTTTAAAGTTGTAATACCTGGCGTAGAGGCTTGTTTTACAGGGTCAATAACGCTGGAGGTAGTCTTCGGCTCACCGGATAACTTTCGAAGAGAAGATTTAATCTTTGACATTGTCCCCTTCCGCGGTGGTTATCACACACTACTCGGACGAACCGCTTTCGCCCGCTTCAATGCAGTATCGCATTATGCCTATATAAAGCTAAAGATGCTCGGACAATGTGGTGTTATAACAGTCAATGGAAACACGGAGCACACCCTCCGTACTGAGGAGCGTACCGCGGACCTCGTAGCCGAGGTGTAGGGTGGCCTTATCAAGCCGAATACTTCATCGACCACCAAGCCCCCGGACACTGTCAAAAGAGTCCGGTCTACCCTGCAGAATGACAGTCCGGTTTGTACAGAACTAGATTAGCAATTTGGCCTTCGTCAATAACCCCACTAAATTGCGGCAAACATACTGTGCGTACATAACTACGCACTAAAAATACCTTGGGCAAGGACGGAGGCAGAGGAAGGACAAAGTCCACAATACGGTTCGACCCTATTTGGACCTTCATGTTCTTCCTTCTTTTTTTATTTTATTTTCTCCTTTATATTTCAGGTTCTTCAAAACCCAAATCACTTTTCAATGGTAGCAAGGGCCCTTTTCCACACCCCTTATGTATACTCGGTCATTGATCCTCTAGAAGGATCCTACACCAAGGTGAAAAGCGGTGCAGACGTGCAACAGTGTGCCCAAAGGATCTTCAAGACCACCCTTTTCTTTTTAAGGACCTGTATACAGCTTTCCCTTGTTCTCAAATTCTGGGCATGTAAAATAGCCTTAATGACTATGGCATTCTTTGTAAGAGCACGTTTGACGTATCCATCAGATTATACCGAAAATGGTTCTATCCAAACCTTATTCGGTATTGGTTTATTAATCTGTATTCCGTCTTCACAACAAATTGACGTACACACCTCGGCATAAAATGGCCAGGGGCTCTATCCGGCCACATCCATTTTTCAAAAAAAAACAAGTCCGAACAATTTTATAGTGCATTTCAGCGTCCTGAACACCGCATTATATGCATCGGCTCCAAATCATGTCTTTGGTCAATAGTTGGGTTGCTCGGCTCCTATGGTTACCACCTTACGTTCCATTTGTTCAGCTAAGGTATTAGTGGGAGAACTACTGCGATTGTGTTTCTGGCTAGTCTGGTCAAACACCTCAGTAGAGAAAGCCGAAAACTGACTGTCATGATATAGCGAGAACTGGTCAGCAGTTCGGTGACTTACTAAATCTTTTGTGATTTTTTCCGTATTACACGAAGGACTGGCAATCACTCAGTCATGCGCCTAAAGCATATAAGTTTGGAAGCCCACACGCGCACAAGGGGCTAGCTCCAAGTCCCTTACACAAAGGTCTTTTGTGATTTTTTCCGTATTACACCAAGAACTGGTCAGAGTGATAAAGCCGCATAGTCTGATTGCATAGTTCGCCACATGATCACCTCCTTTATGGACAAATACGTTGGGTCAAGAGTGGTCAAGTTCTATTCCGAACACCCCCGTAGTATCTATGTGGGGGCTGAAGCCGACAACTGGCAAACTTTCAGATATATAAACGGCCGCATAGGAGGAAAATAATTTGAGATAAACAAACAAGTATATTACACAAGCCTTGTTTCATAACACAAAAGTCTGGGCAGCCCAGATACATTCTTTCAAAAATAATATCCTTCGAGCATGACCCTCTATTAAACGGGCACCCTCCAGGACGTCTTCAAAATAGCGCTCCGACTTAAGATAGTCCTTGCCTTCGGGTGGGCCCTCAACTACTACGACGGCAGCCTTCATCTTTGCGTGGTGCATCTTAACACGGGAAAAGGCCATCCAGGCACCCTCAATACACGAGGAACGCTTCACATCTTCAATTCGGGGGAGAGCATCGGTGATCCACTTGACTAGGACGAAGTAGCTATCAGGAATAGGTTCAGACGGCCATAACCGGACAATGATGTCCTTCATCGCCAGTCCGGACATCCTATGCAGCTCTGCTAGCTGCATCAACTGGTCCTTCAATAGTGCTAGATGCTGTGGTGCCAAGTATTGCGACCAGAAGAGTTTCTCCGTTGTGTTCCTCTCTTGGGCCCAGAAAAACTTCACAGCGTCACCGACACTCTTCGGAAGATCCGCAAACGCATCTGGAGAACTCCACAATCGAGTAAGAGGGGCATATTCTTGACAGCCAAATTGACTCTGCAAAAGAAAGGGCTTACCAGCCGCTATCTGTTCAGCCTGTTTAATCTCCTCGCGGGCTGCCCGGGACTCAGTCCATGCCTCCCTGGCCTTTTGGAGAGGTTTGGAGAGTTTGTTTGCTTGAGCCTTATTCTTCTCCTCCAAGGCCTCACACGTCCGAGCAGCGTCCTTGAGCTCTTGCTCGATTTTGGTCACCCTCTCCTCATATTGGCGGCGGGTTGCCTGCTTGGCCTTTAAATCTGCAGCCGCTTTATCAGCAGGCGCTCCACTCATCCTCTCATGTTCTTGGACTTGCGACAGGGCGCCCTTAAGAGTCTCAATCTCAGTCTCACTACCTGCAAATCATTTACACAAGAATGTGTGTTACCTTCAAACAGCACACTCGAATATAATTTCAATCGTACAAATATGTACCTTGCGCCTCATCGAACCGCTTGTTAATATGGTCGAGGTCATCATCGTCCAGCTTCAGCTTCTGTTTGAGCTCAGAAATTTCAGCGCCCTGAGTGGTCGCCGCCAATAGTGAAGCATGTGCATTTAATAGACATGTACGTCACCTTCTGCTATATTCATTTGATCCTCTGTTTGGTTTTTTCCAAAACCAAACATAGTCTCAGTGGCTACTATTTGTATACATGCACATGTTTTCTCATATAAAAGGCGTCTTATGTCGCATACCTCAAAGCCTGTCAGTAGGCTGGTAAAGGCTTCATTCAGCCCGCTCTTGGCGGACTGAATCTTCTCAACCACTGAACCCATCAGGATACAGTGCTACTCCATGACGGAGGCACGTCGAAGTGCTTCTGTCAGGGTGTCCGGCGCCTCAAGATTAATGGAGGTTGCCGATGGAGTTGGCGCTCCCCCTCCTTGAAAGGGGGTTGCCCGCTCGATTCTGGAGTCGTACTAGTCTCCAAAATGGTGTTCGGCTGGGGGGCTAGATTGGTCATGGCCCCCATCGTCAGTCTGCATAGGGGTTCCCCCATGTTCTCAGCAGCCGAGGTGTTACCCTCTGGCGCCATCTGGACGGCCTCCCGCACCACTCCATGGCCTGGGGAGGTTTTTGGGACAACACTTCGGTGTTGTCCATAGTGTTTGACGGGGAGGCTCGCCAAGGTGTCTCGCTCTCCACCATCCATGGCTCTAGCGAATTCCTCGAAGACGATGATTGGGGAAGATCACGGGCCAGACTGAGCCATAAAACATAAATATGTTAGAACTACAATCATAAAAACTGGACATACGTATAGTGTCCTTGAGTACTTACGATGCTGCCAGGGGCTTCGACCCGGGCGCCACTCGGGGAGGGCTTCGGCGTCTGAATCTGAACCATCCAAGAGGGTTATTTTCTCCCTCTTGGACGCCTCCGCTCCTGGGTCTGTAGAGGCCGCCCTCTTCTTCTTCCTCCCATTACGGGGAGAATAGCTCTCTTCTTCTTCCTCCTCCTCATCTTCATCTCTCTCATGGGAGGAGAGAGCTTCGGTATCTCTGGACATGACGTCCGAAGTACCTTTACGGCGAAGGCCACCTTTGGCCTCCTTGCTCTTCTTCATGGCCTTCTTCTCTGGCGCCTGATAAGGTGCCAGGACCAGTATCCTCGTTAACAAAGGAGTGGCTGGGTTTTCGGGTAGCGGCGTCGGACACCTGATCCTCTCTTCCTTCACTATCCAGCCCTGAATCAAGCAATGGGCGTTTTAGTATATCCTTTGACTTATGGACCGAAACTATGTTCGAAGGTAAGGAACTTACCTCAGTAGCCGGATGTGCGCTGTCGAGATCGATGTGTTCGGTCATCTCCGGCCACGACCTCTGGGCTTTAAAAAGCAGTTTCCAGATCTCTTCATGCGTTGTACCAAAGAAGTGTTGTAGGGTCTGGGGGCCGTCCGAATTAAACTCTCACATGTGGAGAGGTTGCGTTGGCATGGGAAGATCCGGCGGAAGAGCATCGCCTGAATCATGTCGGTGAGGCTGGTGTGCTTCTTTATCATACTCTTGAAGCGCTTTTGAAGCATCATCACTTCGTTGGTCGACCCCCAGTCCAGACCCTTGTTGGTCCAAGACATGAGCCTCATAGGGGGCCCAGATCTGAATCCAGGAGCGGCCGCCCATTTGGTACTACGGGGCTCGATGATTTAGAACCACTCCTGCTGCCACACCTTCACGGTCTCCATGAAGGCTCCTTTGGGCCAAGTGGTGTTGGGGAGTTTGCTCACCATGGCGCCACCGCAGTCGGCGTGTTGCCCGTCAACCACCTTCGGCTTCACATTGAATACTTTGAGCCACAGGCCGAAATGGGGGGAATATGGAGGAACGCCTCACACACAACGATGAACACCGAGATGTGAAGGAAGGAGTTTGGGGCTAGATCGTGGAAATCTAGCCCATAATAGAACATTAGACCGCGGACAAAAGGGTGAGTGGAAACCCTAAGCCGCAGAGAAAGTGAGGGATGAACACGACCCTCTCGCCGGGCTTTGGAGTGGGGATGATTTGCTCTTTGGTCGGGAGCCTGTGTGTGATTTTCGTGGTGAAACACTTCGCCTCCCAAAGCTCCCTAATGTCCTTCTCCGTTATGGAGGAGGCCAACCACTTGCCCTGAGAGCCGGATCCGGACATGGTTGCAAGGATTGGGCGGTGGGAAAGGTGGAAACTTGGGCGCTGGAGCTCGAGGGTGGGAAGGCTGAGGAAGGAAGAAGGCGTGGGGTAAAAAGATAAATCTTTATCCGCTTATATATGCAGTGAATATGAAACGCCCCCCCACTAGCCTTAAAACTGGCCTATTCCCAAGGAGTCGTGTGCACGGCACAGTTGGATTACCCAAACCCATATAGATGAAAATCCCACAATAAGGGGGCATGATCTCTATTTTGAGAAGACGTGTCAATAGAGGTTGTGCTTCGAAACACGAAGCGGGAAGCCGGAAAAACGGTTCGAAATAATAAAAAGGCCAGACGTAATGTTTCACCAGAAAAGCTGTCAGCAGATATTGCTGATTAATATTGTGCCCTTATGGTTGAGGGTTGTGACTATTGTACAGAGCCGGATATAGTTCTCTTGTTCAGAAGACTGCTTTGTATGCGGAGAAGGAATCCGCCTTGCAATGACGAAAACAATCTGCGTGTTGAACACATCGTCATTGAAGACTGGTTCAAGGGCTACTGAGGGAGTCCTGGACTAAGGGGTCCTCGGGTGTCCGGGCTATTTGATGTGGGCCGGACTGATGGGCCGTAAAGATACAAGGTAGAAGACCTTCCCCGGTGTCCGGGTATGACACTCTTATGCTTGGATGGCAAGCTTAATGTCCGGATGTATAATTTCCTTTTCTGTAAACTAACTCTGTACAACCCTAGGCCCCTTCGGTGTCTATATAAACCGGAGGGCTTAGTCCGTAGAGGCTATCAGAATTCATACAGGCTAGACATCCAGGGTTTAGCCATTACGATCTCGACATAGATCAACTCTTGTAACCCCCATACTCATCAAATACAATCAAGCAGGACGTAGGGTTTTACCTCCATTAAGAGGGCCCAAACTTGGGTAAACATTGTGTCCCCTTGTCTCCTGTTACCTTTGATCCTCAGGTGCATAGTTCAAGACCCCCTACCCGAGATCAGCCGGTTTTGACACCGACAGTGAGGCGTTTAAACTGGATGTGTTGCCGCGCTGAGTAGGTTCATTTCCAAGTCTGCCGAGTGCACCCTGTCGGTCATCAAAATTCTGAAGAAGGCATGGCCAATGAAGTGGACCCCTGAGGCATAAGGAGCGCTGCACGACTTGAAATTTTATCTTTCCTTTGCTCCCACCTTGGTTGCTCCTAATTCACAAGAGTCGTTGCTGCTATACTTGACGGCAACCAATCAAGTGGTTAGGGCATCACTGGTGGCGCAGCGGGAAGTGGATGAAGGAACATCTATAGCTATTATCCTCCCTGAAGAAGGAACTCAACGGATACAAATCAGGGAGAAATAGGGCAAGCTGGCAGTAGCAGTTCTGAAGCAATGGCAAAGAACAAGGTAGTGCAGCGACCAGTTTACTTTGTTAGCTCCCTATTGCAGGGGGGCTAGGTCAAGGTACTCCGGGGTGCAAAAGTTGATCTTTGACTTCATCATCGCCTCAAGGAAACTGCACCACTACTTCCAAGCCCATGGGATCATAGTTGTTACTCGTTTCCCTTTGCAACACTGATGTCTACTATGCAACCTTTCTTCTTGTAGACTCGTGTTGGGCCTCCAAGCGCAGAGTTCTGTAGGACAATAGCAATTTTCCCTCAAGTGGATGACCCAAGGTTTATCAATTTGTGGGAGGCGTAGGATGAAGATGGTATCTCTCAAACAACCTAGCAACCAAATAACTAAGAGTCTCTTGTGTCCCCAACACAAGCAATACAAATGGTAAATTGTATAGGTGCACTAGTTCGGTGAAGAGATGGTGATACAAGTGTAATATGGAGAGTAGATATAGGTTTTTGTAATAAGAAAATATAAAAACGGCAAGGTAACTAGTAACAAAAGTGAGCAAAAACAGTATTGCAATGCTTGGAGACAAGGCCTAGGGTTCATACTTTCACTAGTGCAAGTTCTCTCAACAATGATAAGATAATTAAATCATATGGCAATCCCTCAACATGCGACAAAGAGTCACTCCAAAGTTCCTATCGCGGATAACATAAGATGAAATTGATTGTAGGGTACGAAACCACCTCAATGTTATTCTTTCCGATCAATCCATTGAGCTATTCCTATAGGTGTCACAAACACCCTTAGAGTTCGTAGTAAAATAACACCATATGACACACATCAATCAACCCTAATGTCACCTAGATACTCCAATGTCACCACAAGTATCCGTGGGCCAATTATACGATATGCATCAAACAACTTCAGATTCATAATATTCAATCCAACACAAAGAACCTCAAAGAGTACCCCAAGATTCCTACATAAGAAACAAGGATGAAAACGTGCATCAACCCCTATATCACCTCGGTAATCTGCGAGTTGAGCACCAAAACGTACATCAAGTGAATCAATAGAACACCCCATTGTCACCACGGGTATCCCACACAAGACATACATCAAATGTTCTCAAATCCATAATAGTATTCAATCCAATAATAGTGAAACCTCAAAGGTAAAACTCAATTCATCACAAGATGGTAGAGTGGGAGTATCAGATTCTGGGTTCCCACAAACCCTTATGGTTCGAACTCTGGGGTGCGCATGAAGATCTCTCCCTCCCTAGCTCTCTCTCGCAATGATCCCAAGGCCTAGCTCGCCAAACCCAATGAACAAGTGACACGAGAGTTTATACTGGTTCGGGCACCGTTGTGGTGTGGTGGATTGCCTCGTGTGCTGAGGATGAACTAGTACCATGGAAGAATAGCCTCCTGAGGAGAGGTGTTCTTGACCTTGATGAGCTGGTGAGTCTAAGGATGGTCTGATTGATCCATCCCCCCTCTATGGTGGTGGCTAGTCCTATTTATAGAGGCCCTGGTCCTCTTCCCAAATGTTAGGCGGGAAGGGATCCCACAACGGCCAATTTCGAAGGGAGACAACTAGTACAAGTTATCCTGACAAAAGGTGGTCTTCGCCTGCCAAAGGTTCTGGTGGTGACGCCGCCATGGGCTCCGTGGTGTCCTCTGTCCTGCCTTCCTGCTGGTCTTTGTCTTATTGCACCGATATGGAAGCCTTTGCCTGATGCCTCGGGACTCCTCACCTGCACCTCCCCCTTTAGCACCAAAGAGAAACTGGCACCCTGCGCTCACTGGCGCCCGCCTGGCCTTGGTCGTCATGGCTCACATCACGCGGACCTCGCGAGGTGCCCCTTTCATAGATATCTCCGCTCCTTAGGAGCCAGCCTAGCGAGGCTGCCGCTGGGGAGGTCTTGGTGTCGTCCGCCTCACAAGGCTTGGCCCTTCGCGAGGGTCCTGAGTGGTTGCTGATGAAGATGGTCCATACCAGGACGTTGGTGGAGCATTGCCCTGCGCCGCAGGCAGGCAAGTCTGGGTACCCCCGTTCCCAGGATGCCGACAGTAGACCCCGGGCCCAAGGTGCGCTCGGACTTGGCTTCCAAGCAAAGCCAAAGGGCAAGTGCGAAGCGCCGCGGGCCCCAACTGCCTGCGGCCTTGGCACGTGGTGATTGACGAGACGTTGGCGTCTCCACTTCCCCACGCTGCCTTGATATCCGCCTGGCTAGGCGGCCACTGTTGCCTACACAACCCCACCTGCATTGCTCGCAGCACACTCCCCAACTCCTTCATCTTCCCGAAAGCAACGGCCTCCTCCTCCAACACGGCCAAGATTCAACCCTCTCCATCGGCATGGCACCGAGCCGAATGAATAAAGGAAATAAGAAGATACAGGCTTTAGCCGAAGCACCACCAGCCTTCGAGCCCGCCGTCGAGCGGTCGGTGGTTCTCAACCAGGAGGCAATGGACAAGGTTCGTCCAGCAGGCACCGCCGACTTCAATGAATGGGGGAAGACAATGGTTTGGCCCGCATCCCAAGCTGCGATCGACAAGACAGCCACTGAGACCCCCATCCATCTTCACACCCTCTGGGCTGGCCTGATTCCCCCTTTCTCCGCCTTCTTCAACGCCTTGCTCTCTCACTACCAAATCAACATGCTACACCTGGATCCTCAGTCCACCATCCTTCTCGCCGTCTTCGCCTTTGTCTATGAGGCCATGGTGGGCATTGCTCCCTCCGTGGCCTTACTTCACCACTTCTTCTCGTTGCTTCTAACGGACCCCCGGCAGCACTCCGGATGCTTGAGCTTCCAAGCCGTGGCTGCGATAGCCGGTGCGGGGATTGACTTCAAGCTTTCAAGGTCTGTGAGTGGGTTCCAAAAGCGGTGGGTGGTCGTGGACGCCGGAGTGCGCAGCCCCCTGCTCTTGCTTCTGATGGCACCCAGCTCCGGCTGGGGGCACGAGAAGCTCACCGACCCGCGTCTTGCCCATGTATGGCGCCTGCTAACTAGGCTGAAGGATCTCGGCGTGACGGCGCCCATGGTGGTGAAGGAGTTCATCCGGTGCCTCATTGCCCCTCTCCAGCGCCATTCTCGTCCAATGTGGACCTTCTCTGGCAACAAGGACCGCGTGAGGGTTCATGAGCCCGGGCTTCCTCTTGAGGTGCAACACACTGTGCTTGAGCTCCTGACTGGCGACCCGTCGCCAGCCAATATGTCGGAGGAGGGCTGCCTCTTGTACTACTGCTCGAACATGGTGGAGTTCATGAGGCAGATGCCCCCCTTTGACAAATGGGGACTACGCCCGGCTGGCCTTGAAGGGCCTCCCGAGAGCCCCGTCTTTGTGGCCCCGTTGGTCGCCGCCCACGCGGTGCTCACCCTAGGAGTGGGCGCAGGGGGGCGTTCGCCGTCAAACACTAGCGGCACGGCCGCTGAGGAGCTGGTGTCGCCCGGGGGTTCCGAATCATCGTCATCTGGGGCTTGAGAGAGCTGTCCTAAGGAAGCGGCCGTGGGGGCGGCGCGGTCCGATACTCCTGAGGCCGAAGCCTCCGGGCCCTTGGCCAGTCGTCATGAGGCAGGGACCGGGACTCCAAGCGGCCCAACGTACCTAAGGTCGCCTCCTCAGGAGCCACGCTAGGCGCACTCAGCATTGGTGACCGCATCTACGGCTTCGGCCGGCTCCGACCGAACTTTGAAGTGCTCCGCAAGAGGAAGGGGTCTTCAAGCTGCAGTGGTGATGCCTTCCGGCCATTGAAGCAGAGGAAGTACATCGCCATAGATGAGTGAGTACCTTATCTTTGTAATTTTTGAACGCGGCTTCTCCTCCTGACCGCAGTTCCTCAGGGCCCCTTCTGCCAAGGCGATGAAATCTCCCGAGAAGCGACCTCCGCACGCTTCAGGCCCCCCACTGACCCTGAACGCCTCGTGCCGGCCTCCCATGAGTGGCGCGGGGCCTACCGAGGAGGTGGATGCGCTGGCCTAGCGCCTCGACCCTGCGCTCTTGTCGTTCCTCCTCCGAGGTCCTGCTTGGGGCGCGGAGAGTGTACTGAGGGCCCCACCATTGGTCATCGACAACGGTTGGACAACCTCAGCGCTGGCCTCATCTTCAGGCGACTAGGCCCCGCCCCGCCGATCGTCCGCCAAGGTCTGAAGGGCGGCCGAGAAGGCGCCGGCCTCCAGCCCCCTGATGGGAGCAAGCGAGCCGCTTCAAACTTCTCCAACGGCCCCTGGTGCGGGGGACGGGCCTGGCCGCGCGTTCGAGCTTGCACGCAGGTGCGGCACCGTCCGTCATGAGCTCTTCCGAGAGGCAATGGGTGCACTGAGCTGGCTCAGGGAGGAGGTTGTGGATGTTGACGCCCGTCTCGAAACCGAAGGCCTTCGGCTGGCGGACGAGTGGGACCAGCTAAAGGTGGCCATCGACCTCGGGCGTCTCCAGCGCGACCACGCCATCGTGCAGGCCGAGGCATCCCTTGCCACCTCGCGTGAAGCCAGCACCCAAGATTTGGAGGAGGCGAGGGAGGCTGACCGCCGCCGCGAGGCCGCAGAGAAAGATGAAAGGGAGCTCCGAGCTCTGAACGCCTCCCCGGAGCAGCAGGTTGAGGCACACAGGGCTGCCTTTGCATCGATGAAGGGGTTGCCTTCCGAAGAGGAAGAGATCTTGAAGCGCGACGAGGCACTGATGCTGAAGGCCACGGAGCGAAGCCTCGAGTTTGAACGATTGGAGACGAGGGAGCGCCTGGTCGCCCAGGCGGAGGATGTCGTCAGCGCGCGCGAGGCCAGGATCCAGGAGAAAGTCGACCGCAGGGTGGCGAAGGCTCGTGCAGATCTTGCCAATACGCACGACCTGAAGCTGAAGATGGTGGAGGCTGGAGCTGAGGGCAGAGCCAATACCCTCAGGTCAAGGCTGGATGAAGCGGAGTGGCACGAGAAGGAAGCTACGGCGTCCCTGACCTCCGTCTAGGCTGAATTGGCCTGCGCCCGTGCCGAACTGCTCCCCCTTCAGCGGCGGGTTACTGATGCTAAGTCCCTCGCGCATCAGAGCAGGGAGGAAGCGCTCCGCCGGCAGATGTTGCAGCGTGAGCACACTCCCATGCTCGGGGCCCTCGGAGCGAGGGCCAACCGGGCACTGGGCGCCATCTGTGATGAACACGCCCCTCATCCCCACACAAAAGACTATGCCAGCCATCCCCGCTTCTTCACTGATGTCGTGACACGTCTGGAGGACCGGGCCGAGAGGGCTCGTGAGCTTGTTGAAGAAAGGAGCCGAGGCCTCCTCGAGCGCATGTTTTCCTGCGTTTTCAGTCATCTCCAGAGCATCGATGCCCACTTCGACTTCAACGCCGCCATCGCTCCTATGCCAGGAGCCATCCGGGACAACCTGGAACGCTGGGTGGATGATAATGTGGATGCTTTGGTCAGGGCTTTCACTTCCGAGAACGATGCGGTGGTGGTCGTGGCGGACGAAGGCGGCACGGTTGACGATGGTGAAGACAACGCCAGTTACAGGGCCAGCAGCATGTCTGGGAGTGATTCGGAAGATGCTGCGAGCGACATGTCCGATTGATCCCACGCTCCTCTGCGTTGAACCTGCACGCAAAATCTCGGGCATGACCCCTCAAGGTGTAAGAGCATTTTGGGAGGGGAAGCCCCTCATGTAATTAGACTACTGTTTCATTCCTTAAGTCAGACTCGATATGTACTTTGCGAGCCCACGAGCTCCTCCGCGGCTCGTTGTTGTGACTTACCTCAATCGAGGCAGGCCTCGAACTAGTCTTGTAGTTTCCGATGTGCATTCCTCCCGAGGGGAGTTCTTCGCGGCCTCTTGAGGGGAGTCCTTCACGGGTTCGTGAGGTTTCGGGCTTCTGAGGAGCCTGCCAGTCCGCCCGAGAGGGCATCGCTTGAAACGAGCACCAAACTGCGGCAGGTTGTGCGCACGCATACCACTCCCAGCCACCACTCGCGAGGTTCTCGCAAGGAAAGGGGTAGCAGGCATGAGCCTCGAAACAAGGCACTAGACCAGAAAGCTCAGAAAATCAACACGAACAAGAAAACACGCCCCCCCCCCCCCCCCCCGCGCTTGCAAATGAAAATACGACTTCAAGTTCAAATACAAAAGGCGGCAAAGTGAGCTACAAAAAAGGGGTTGAAAGCAAATGACCGCGTCCGGCACCTAGGTAGTCTTCTTGTCTTCCCACCAGCGTAGAGCTAAGTGCTTTCACTGGCTGTGAGCATAGTCATTGGCAGAGAGTGTCGACGGCCAGCGTAGAGCATGGTGCTTCCACTAGGACGTGGGTGGGAGCCCACGAGGCCCGAGGGCAGCACTCTGGAGACTTCGGGGCATGTACAACCCCACTCATTATTACGTGAGAGTGTCACGAGCGGAGACCTTCACAGGTGCGAGCCTTGCTTCATATCGCCAGGCGAGGGCCCCGCCCTGCGCCACCCTCGACCACCATTGGGGCGTCTGGAAACCAAGACAAGACCAAGGGGCAAAGAGGACACTGGGGGCGCGCTCAGGGACCACTGGTCCTCTGTCGGGGAGAGGCTCGCTGGCACTTCCCCGGCAGAGGGCCTACCTCCGTGCAGCACCTTGCTCCGTGTGGCGCGGGGGAGGGACTGGCTCCGGGCCTTTCCTTGCGCGGCCCCTAGAGTGTCACTCCTGCCGCTGGTTGGGACACTGCCCTGAGGTCTCTAACTACTGCTATAGCCTGGTTCTCCTGCAGTTCGGGGTTAGCGTAAGCTTGCTCCTGAGATATTGACCGTACCCCGTCGTCATCGTCACTTAAGAGGTCGGTGAAGCGTCCGGGCGGCTCAAGGAAGACATGTGCCTGAGGCCCTCTAGCTGCCCATCCCGGTCCGGGGAACGGATGGGGCGTTCCCCCAGCAAATATTCCAGGTTCACCATGTAGGGCACGTAGGCGTCCGTCCCACCTTCATACGTCTCCA
Organism: Triticum urartu; assembly: GCF_003073215.2. Classification (NCBI taxonomy): domain Eukaryota; kingdom Viridiplantae; phylum Streptophyta; class Magnoliopsida; order Poales; family Poaceae; genus Triticum; species Triticum urartu. The sequence goes on along the minus strand of NC_053027.1, from coordinate 198,838,870 downwards.
ATGTATCTATAATTTTTTATTGTTCCATGCTATATTCTATTCTGTTTTGGACATTATTGGGCTTTATTATACACTTATATATTATTTTTGGGACTAACCTATTAACCAGAGGCCCAACCCAGAATTGTTGTTTTTTGGCTATTTAGGGTTTCGCAGAAAAAGAATATCAAACGGAATCCAAACGGAATGAAACCTTCGGGAACGTGATTTTCGGAACGAACATGATCCAGAGGACTTGGACCCTACGTCAAGACATCAACCAGGAGGCCACGAGGTAGGGGGCGCACCTACCCCCTGGGCACGCCCTCCACCCTCATGGGCCCCCTGTTGCTACACCGACGTACTCCTTCCTCCTATATATACCTACGTACCCCCAAACTACCAGATACAGAGCCAAAACCCTAATTCCACCACCGTAACTTTATGTATCCATGAGATCCCATCTTGGGGCCTGTTCCGGAGCTCCGGCGGAGGGGGCATCGGTCACGGAGGGCTTCTACATCAACACCATAGCCCTTCTGATGAAGTGTGAGTAGTTTACCTCAGACCTATGGGTCCATAGTTATTAGCTAGATGGCTTCTTCTCTCTTTTTGGATCTCAATACAAAGTTCTCCCCCTTTCTTGCGGAGATCTATTCGATGTACTCTTCTTTTGCGGTGTGTTTGTTGAGACCGATGAATTGTGGGTTTATGATCAAGTTTATCTATGAACAATATTTGAATCTTCTCTGAATTCTTTTTTGTATGATTTGTTATCTTTGCAAGTCTCTTTGAATTATCAGTTTGGTTTGTCCTACTAGATTGATCTTTCTTGCAATGGGAGAAGTGCTTAGCTTTGGGTTCAATCTTGCGGTGTCCTTTCCCACTGATAGTAGGGGTAGCAAGGCACGTATTGTATTGTTTCCATCGAGGATAACAAGATGGGGTTTATTTCATATTGCATGAGTTTGTCCCTCTACATCATGTCATCTTGCTTAAAGCGTTACTCTGTTCTCTTGAACTTAACTCTAGATGCATGCTGGATAGCGGTCGATGTGTGGAGTAATAGTAGTAGATGCAGGCAGGAGTCGGTCTACTTGTCTCGGACGTGATGCCTATATACATGATCATACCTAGATATTCTCATAATTATGCTCAATTCTGTCAATTGCTCAACAGTTATTTGTTTACCCGTCGTGAATACTTATGCTCTCGAGAGAAGCCACTAGTGAAACCTATGGCCCCGGGTCTATCTTCCATCATATTAATCTTCCAATACTTAGTTATTTTTATTGCCTTTCATTTTACTTTCCATCTTTATCATAAAAATACCAAAAATATTATCTTATCATATCTATCAGATCTCACTCTCGTAATTGACCGTGTAGGGATTGACAACCCCTTATCGCGTTGGTTGCGAGGATTTATTTGTTTGTGTAGGTACGAGGGACTCGTGCGTGGCCTCCTACTGGATTGATACCTTGGTTCTCAAAAACCGAGGGAAATACTTATGCTACTTTGCTGCACCACCCTTTCCTCTTCAAGGGAAAACCAACGCAAGTGCTCAAGAGGTAGCAAGAAGGATTTCTGGCGCCGTTGCCGGGGAGGTCTACACAAAAGTCAACATACCAAGTACCCATCACAACCCTTATCTCCCGCATTACATTATTTGCCATTTGCCTCTCGTTTTCCTCTCCCCCACTTCACCCTTCCCGTTTTATTCGCCCTCTCTCTCTATCCTCCCTCTCTTTCTCTATTTGCCTCTTTTTGCCTGTTCCCCGTTTGCTTGTGTGTTGGATTGCTTCCTTGTCATGATGGCTCAAGATAACACTATATTGTGTGACTTTACCAATACCAACAACAATGATTTTATTAGCACTCCGATTGCTCCTCTTACCGATGCCGAATCTTGTGAAATTAATGTTGTCTTGCTGAATCTTGTCATGAAAGAACCGTTTTCCGGCCTTCCTAGTGAAGATGTCGCTACCCATCTAAATAGCTTCGTTGATTTATGTGATATTCCAAATAAGAAAGATGTGGATAATCCTATTCCTTTTTCGCTTAGAGATCGTGCTGAAGCTTGGTTTTCGTCTTTGCCTAAAAATAGTATTGATTCATGGAATAAGTGCAAAGATGCTTTTATCACTAAGTATTTTCCTCCCGCCAAGATCATCTCTCTTAGAAACAATATTATGAATTTTAAGCAACTTGATCATGAACATGTTGCACAAGCTTGGGAGAGGATCAAATTAATGATACGTAATTGCCCTACGCATGGTTTGAATTTGTGGATGCTTATACAAAAATTTTATGCCGGATTGAATTTTGCTTCTAGAAATCTTTTAGATTCGGCCGCGGGAGGCACTTTTATGGAAATCACTTTAGGAGAAGCTACTAAACTCCTAGATAATATTACGGTTAATTATTCTCAATGGCACACCGAAAGATCAACTAATAAGAAAGTGCATGTGATAGAAGAAATTAATGTTTTGAGTGGAAAGATGGATGAACTTATGAAATTATTTGCTAATAAAAGTGTTTCTTCAGATACTAATGATATGCCTTTGTCTACTTTGATTGATAATAATAATGAATCTATGGATGTGAATTTTGTTGGTAGGAATAATTATGGTAACAACGCGTATAGAGGAAACTTTAATCCTAGGCCATATCCTAGTAATTCCTGTAATAATTATGGTAGTTCCTACAACAATTCTTATGGAAATTATAATAAGATGCCCTCTAATTTTGAATCTAATATTAAATAATTTCTTACTTCGCAAAAGAATTTCAATGCTTTGATTGAAGAAAAATTGCTTAAAATTGATGAGTTGGCTAGGAACGTTGATAGAGTTTCTCTTGATGTTGATTCTTTTAAACTTAGATCTATTCCACCTAAGAATGATATCAATGAGTATCTCAAAGCCATGAGAATTTCCATTGATGAGTGCAAAGAAAGAACCGCTAGGATGCGTGCTAAGAAAGATTGCTTTATAAAAGCGTGCTCTTCTAGTTTCCATGATAATAAAGATGAAGATCTAAAAGTTATTGATGTGTCCCCTATTAAATCTTTTCTTTGCAATATGAATCTTGATAATGATGGGACTTAATATGATCCACCTTACCTAGACGGCGTTCCAAGAATTCGGAATCTTTGGATCTTGATGCTAAAATTATTAAAACTGGGATTGAAGAAGTCAAAACTTTAAATAGTAATGAACCAACTATTTTGGATTTCAAGGAATTTAATTATGATAATTTCTCTTGGATAGATTGTATTTCCTTGTTGCAATCCATGCTAAATTATCCCCATGCTTATAGTCAAAATAAAGCTTTTACTAAACATATCGTTGATGCTTTGATGCAATCTTATGAAGAAAAACTTGAGTTGGAAGTTTCTATCCCTAAAAAACTTTATGATGAGTGGGAACCTACTATTAAAATTAAAATTAAAGATCATGAATTCTATGCTTTGTGTGATTTGGGTGCTAGTGTTTCCACGATTCCAAAGACTTTGTGTGATTTGTTAGGTTTCCGTGATTTTGATGATTGCTCTTTAAACTTGCACCTTGCGGATTCCACAATTAAGAATCCTATGGGAAGAATTAATGATGTTCTTATTGTTGCAAATAGGAATTATGTGCCATAGATTTTATTGTTCTTGACATAGATTGCAATCCTTCATGTCATATTATTCTTGGTAGACCTCTCCTTAGAACGATTGGTGCAATTATTGATATGAAGGAGGGGAATATTAGATTCCAATTTCCGTTAAGGAAAGGCATGAAACACTTCCCTAGAAATAAAATTAAATTACCTTATTAATCTATTATGAGAGCCACTTATGAATTGCCTACCAAGGATGGCAACACCTAGATCTATCCTTGCTTTTTATGCCTAGCTAGGGGCATTAAACGATAGCGCTTGTGGAGGCGACCCAATTTTATTTTTATCCCTTAATTTTTTCTCCTGTTTAGCAATAAATAATTTATATAGCCTCTTTTTTGGTTGTGTTTTTTGTGTTTAATTAGTGTTTGTGCCAAGTAGAACCGTTGGGAAGACTTAGGGAAAGTGTTGTTAATCTAGCTGTAAAAGACAGAAACTTTAGCGCTCACAAGAACTGCTGCAATTTTTATTTCGAAAGCGATATTTAGTTAATTATTTTTGCAGATGATTAATAGATAAATTACTCACGTCCAGCAATTTATTTTAGAATTTTGGGGTTCCAGATCTTGCATTAGATACAGATTACTACAGACTGTTCTGTTTTTGACAGATTCTGTTTTTCGTGTGTTGTTTGCTTATTTTGATGCATCTATGGCTAATTCAATAGTTTATAAACCATATAGAAGTTGGAATATAGTAGGTTTAACATCAATATAAATAAATAATGAGTTCATTACATTACCTTGAAGTGGTGTTTTGTTTTCTTTCGCTAACAAAGCTCATGAGATTTTCTACTTTAAGTTTTGTGTTGTGAACTTTTCAAGTTTTGGGTAAAGATTTGATGGATTATGGAACAAGGAGTGGCAAGAGCCTAAGCTTGGGGATGCCCATGGCACCCCCAAGATAATCTAAGGACACCTAAAATCCAAAGCTTGCATGCCTGCAGGTCGACTCTAGAGGATCCCCGGGTACCGAGCTCGAATTCGCCCTATAGTGAGTCGTATTACAATTCACTGGCCGTCGTTTTGCTTGGAGCGTCTTGTGTTATTTGAGTCTTTATTTGTTAGTTTTCCACAATCATCCTTTCTGCACACACCTTTGAGAGAGACACACGTAATTCGTAAATTACTATAATACTCTATGTGCTTCACTTATATCTATTAAGTTATATAGTTTTTGCTCTAGTGCTTCACTTATATCTTTTAGAGCACGTCGGTGGATTTTTTTATAGAAACAATTGTTCTCTCATGCTTCACTTAGATTATTTTGAGAGCCTACAAAACAGCATGGTAATTTGCTTTAATTATTTGAGGCATTCAAGATTAAATAAATAAAATTTCTTATGAGTGTGTTGAATACTATGAGAAGTTTGAAACTTGATGATTGTTTTGAGATATGGAGATGGTGATATTAGAGTCGTGCTAGTTGAGTAGTTGTGAATTTGATAAATGCTTGTGTTGAAGTTTGTGATTCCCTTAGCATGCACGTATGGTGAACCGTTATGTTAAGAAGTCGGATCATGATGTATTTATTGATTGTTCTCCTTATGAGTGGCGGTCGGGGACGAGCGATGGTCTTTTCCTACCAATCTATCCCCCTAGGAGCATGCGCGTAGTAATTTGCTTCGATAACTAATAGATTTTTGCAATAAGTATGTGAGTTCTTTATAACTAAAGTTGAGTCCATGGATTATACGCACTCTCACCCTTCCACCATTGCTAGCCTCTCTAATACCGCACCTTTTGCCGGTATCTTACACCCACCATATACCTTCCTCAAAACAGCCACCATGCCTACCTATCATGGCATTTCCGTAGCCATTCCGAGATATATTGCCATGCAACTTTCCACCGTTCCATTTATCATTACACGCTCTGTCATCGTCATATTGCTTTGCATGATCATGTAGTTGACATTTTAGTTGTGGCAAATCCACCGTTCATAATTCTTTCATGTAAGTCACTCATGCATCATTGCTATCCCGGTACACCACCGGAGGCATTCATATAGAGTCATACTTTGTTCTAAGTATCGAGTTGTAATCATTGAGTTGTAAATAAATAGCAGTGTGATGATCATCATTCATAGAGTATTGTCCCCAAAAAAAGAGAAAGGTCAAAGAAAAAAAAGGGAAGGCCCAAAAAAAGGGGCAATACTACTATCATTTTTTCCACACTTGTGCTTCAAAGTAGCACCATGATCTTCATAATAGAGAGTCTCCTATGTTATCACTTTCATATACTAGTGGGAATTTTTCATTATAGAACTTGGCTTGTATATTCCAACGATGGGCTTCCTCAAAATGCCCTAGGTCTTCGTTAGCAAGGAAGTTGGATGCACACCCACTTAGTTTCTTTTTGTTGAGCTTTCATATATTTATAGCTCTAGTGCATCCGTTGCATGGCAATCCCTACTCACTCACATTGATATCTATTGACGGGCATCTCCATAGCCCGTTGATACGCCTATTTGATGTGAGACTATCTTCTCCCTTTTTGTCTTCTCCACAACCACCATTCTATTCCACCTATAGTGCTATGTCCGTGGCTGACGCTCATGTATTGCGTGAAGATTGAAGAAGTTTGAGAACATTAAAAGTATGAAACAATTGCTTGGCTTGTCATCTTGTGTGGTGAAGATGGAGCATAGCCATACTATATGATTTTGTAGCGATAACTTTCTTTGGCCATGTTATTTTAAAGAGACATAATTGCTTAGTTAGTATGCTTGAAGTATTATTATTTCTATGTCAATATTAAACTTTTGTCTTGAATCTTTCAGATCTGAATATTCATACCACAATTAAGAGAATTACATTGAAATTATGCCAAGTAGCATTCCACATCAAAAATTCTGTTTTTATCATTTACCTACTCGAGGACGAGCAGGAATTAAGCTTGGGAATGTTTGATACGTCTCCAACGTATCTATAATTTTTGATTGTTGCATGCTATATTATATTCTGTTTTGGACATTATTGGGCTTTATTATCAAACGGAATCCAAACGGAATGAAACCTTCGGGAACGTGATTTTCGGAATGAACATGATCCAGAGGACTTGGACCCTACGTCAAGACATCAACCAGGAGGCCACGAGGTAGGGGGCGCGCCTACCCCCTGGGCACGCCCTCCACCCTCATGGGCCCCCTGTTGCTACACCGACGTACTCCTTCCTCCTATATATACCTACGTACCCCCAAACTACCAGATACAGAGCCAAAACCCTAATTCCACCGCCGTAACTTTATGTATCCATGAGATCCCATCTTGGGGCCTGTTCCGGAGCTCCGCCGGAGGGGGCATCGGTCACGGAGGGCTTCTACATCAACACCATAGCCCTTCCGATGAAGTGTGAGTAGTTTACCTCAGACCTATGGGTCCATAGTTATTAGCTAGATGGCTTCTTCTCTCTTTTTGGATCTCAATACAAAGTTCTCCCCCTCTCTTGTGGAGATCTATTTGATGTAATCTTCTTTGTGGTGTGTTTGTTGAGACCGATGAATTGTGGGTTTATGATCAAGTTTATCTATGAACAATATTTGAATCTTCTCTGAATTTTGTTATGTATGATTGCTTATCTTTGCAAGTCTCTTCGAATTATCAGTTTGGTTTGGCCTACTAGATTGATCTTTCTGGCAATGCGAGAAGTGCTTAGCTTTGGGTTCAATCTTGCAGTGTCCTTTCCCAGTGACAGTAGGGGCAGCAAGGCACATATTGTATTGTTGCCATCGAGGATAACAAGATGGGGTTTATTTCATATTGCATGAGTTTATCCCTCTACATCATGTCATCTTGCTTAAAGCGTTACTCTATTCTCTTGAACTTAATACTCTAGATGCATGCTGGATAGCGGTCGGTGTGTGGAGTAATAGTAGTAGATGCAGGCAGGAGTCAGTCTACTTGTCTCGGATGTGATGCCTATATACATGATCATACCTAGATATTCTCATAATTATGCTCTGTCAATTGCTCAACAGTAATTTGTTTACCCGCCGTGAATACTTAAGCTCTCGAGAGAAGCCACAAGTGAAACCTATGGCCCCTGGGTCTATCTTCCATCATATTAATCTTCCGATACTTAGTTATTTTTATTGCCTTTTATTTTACTTTGCATCTTTATCATAAAAATACCAAAAATATTATCTTATCATATCTATTAGATCTCACTCTCGTAAGTGACCGTGTAGGGATTGACAACCCCTTATTGCGTTGGTTGTGAGGATTTATTTGTTTGTGTAGGTACGAGGGACTCGTGTGTGGCCTCCTACTGGATTGATACCTTGGTTCTCAAAAACTGAGGGAAATACTTACGCTACTTTGCTGCTGTGGGGACCCCGACTCATAAGTCGTGATCACCGAATGCACGTGTACAGTGATCCCAAAGATCAATGCTCACTGAACACACAGAAGCTGATTAACAAGAGTCTTACATCCATACATATCGTCTTACACAAATTATGACCATTATGGTCAAGTCTTACATAGATAAAACCACAAGGGCTGAATACCAAATAAACTTAAGCAGCGGAAATTCTTCGTCGATAAGTAGAACCCATGCCATCTGCCTTAACCCTACAGGCATTCTGACTGGGAAACGTCCTAGTTCGCATGTTCGTCTTCAAAGAACTCTTCTTCGAACTCGTGCTCTTCCACGCCTGGCCAATTAAATAACCAGTGGCAAGCCAATGAGTACTTTGAATGTACTCGCAAGCAACCCATGTTTTGGTTCAAAGTACAACAATGCATGATATAGGTAAATTTTTGCGGAAAGCTATTTTTGAGTGCAATGGCATGTTCAACAACTTGTAAGACATGCATCAGCAGAATTCAATTAACTATGAGGACAGGTTACAGATATCAACATAAATGGAGTGGGCATCAACCCAACTCAATCATGTCAAGTCCTTTAACTTGACCCACGTAGATCTTCCCATTTATCCAAACACACACACTGGTTGGTAACATGTGGACCTAGCCCAAGAGCAGTTACCCAACTGTCCTTGACAGTGGACATGGCTATTCGAATAGTTTTACACTCTGTAGAGGTTGCACACTTTACCCACAAGATCCGGGGAACTTCCGTGTCATCCACGACCCGCGGTACCTCAAGTACCCGGGGTAAGCACCCGATCACTATCTTTCCCTAGACGACACTAACAAGGAGTCCACTCGTTGTTCCGTATCCTCACGATGTACATCATACGAGACTCACTCGAGATCGTAACATCCGAGAGGGGACACAAAGGTGTATCCGGTGCCCTGTGAAAACAGTCATGGTCGCCCTACCTGGCACGACCCCGTCCCGAGAGAGCGCACCAACAACTCTCCCGTCACTAGTAATGCGTGCTCCAAGCTAGTATCGGCCTAGGTAATCAATAATGCCCTTTCCCATACAAGGGTAGAGTGGTTGCGCATGTAAGGTTGGAATAACGGTCGCAACTTAAACCAATCCGTTTTGAAAATCAACACCCACACTTGCCTCGGTACACCACTTCGTCATCAAGTGGTTACCCAACTAATCATCTCCCTCGGGCATAAGTGGCACCCGACGGGGTTTTCGAAAAGTCCTTTGAAAATACTTTGTCTCCATCACCATGCATATTCCCGTCCCTTTTTGCGTAGCAACTACTTTAGCATCCTATCTACTCCCACCGGCATAACCCTCATAAGGAGGTAGGGTCATGCACAATGCAAGTAGCAACGAGGAAGCAATAGAGGCAACCCATCAAAGTGGTTACCATCTCATCATGATTCTGATGCAACACTAATAAAGTGCTATATGGCATGCATAAAAAGGGTTTCATAGACATGGTCAAAGGGCTGCTTGCCTGGCTCAACAAAGTCTTCTGGGTCTTCAAAGTCTTCTGGTCCAACTCCTTCGTTAGCAACGCAATCTATCGTCACAAAATAATAACGAGAAAATAAGGCAATAATAAAACAGAAAAACCAAAGTGCTCAGAAAAATGTCAACTCATTTTTGTTAAATACTAGGTTGAAAATTAAGAAGGGGAAAATTCCTAGTTTTGGATTTGGAGTAGCAGAATAGGAGAAATGGGTTTTCAAAGGTTTATTTAAATGTTTAAAATCACATTTAAATATTTATAGTGAAGAAAAGGTTGTTGGATTTGAATGAAAGTTGCACCATAAATAGGTGGGATTATTACAAGAATTTAGGAGTTGGAATTATTGCATTTGGATAAATAATTAATTCTATGGAATTTTTGGAAAAGCCACAGAAAAGAAAAAGAAAAAGGGCACTGTGCCTGCCGGGCCAGAACAGCTGTGGGGCAGCAGGCCCAGCCAGCGGGCCGACCCAGCCGAGCCAGCGCACAGCGCGTGTGCCCGCCCATTTCAAACCTGACGGCCAGGGCCCGCAGGGCAGAGAGAGAGAGGGGCGCAGGAACGAGGGAGATAATGACAGGCGGGGCCCGCCTGTCATCACTAACCTATGGACAGGGGGGTCGCGGTGCTCATCGGCGACGATGCAGGCCACGGTGAGCTTCGGCGAGTGCGGGGATGGCTTCAGGAGGCTGCCGCACGTCGGTGGGTGGTGGACTTGGCCGGCGGGGGTGCCTGGTTCGCCGACGACGAGGAACTACGGTGGAGGAGCTTCGGGAGGCGGTGACTCCGGCCATTTCCGGCAGCTACAGAGAGGGGGAAGAGAGGGGAAGGGGTCAGTAGTGCTGCATGGTTCCAGATCAAGAGAGAACGGGGGCGGAGGAGGCCTGTACCGCGCGAACGCCAACGAGCCGAGGCGGCGAAGCTCGAGCTCGATCTCGAGCTCGAGCGGCTCTGGGGACAAATGGGTGGTGCGTGAGGTGGATTAGGAGTGTGGGGGAGCGACAGGGAGTGATAGAGAGGCTCGAGGTCCCCTTTTATAGGCTGGCCGAGGTCCACCGTAGGCGTGGCCTACGGGTGCCCGCGGGATCGGCTCGGGTGTCCATTAGAGAGGGAATGGAGGGCTTGGGGGTGTTCGTGAGAGTGGTCTAGGGTGCCTGGGAGAGAGAGGAGGAGCGGGGCGAGATGCAGGCGGGCCATAGGAGCAGCGCGAGCATTGGCCGATCGGGGCGACGTTCTGGCGCAAGCTACAGGAGAGAGAGGAGGGCGCGGGGGCAAGTAGGCGGCCTGCTGGCGTGGAGCGGACGTCGAGGGGCATCGACTGGCGCGCGGGGGAGGCTCGAGGTGGCCGGGAGGCGTGGCGTCAACGGTCGGGTGCCCTACCAGGCGCTCCAGAGCGCGACTTTGGCCGGCATCCGCGGCTTTCCCGCGTCCGCGCGCGTCCACTTGCGTCTGGCAGCTGCAAGGGGCATGGGCAAAAGTTGGGGAGTGCGTTGGATGCTTTGGAAGGCTGAGAGGAGAGAGGGAGGTTGAGAGAGAGAGAGGAATCCAATGTCCAGAGAAGAAAAATCGGGTTCTCCCCCCTTCATCTTTGCTTCCTCGGGCAGCAAAGCACACAGGTGCTAGAGGGGGACTAGGAGGGGTCGTGGTAGAAAGTTGAGCCTATGGAGATTAGTGGAAGAGGCCAAAAATGGGATTTTTGTAAAGTGGCAGAAGGTGTTTGATGCTGGTTCGGGCAAGTAGATGGTTTCCATTTGCCATGAGACTCCACAGGGTGGAATGACACATATAATTAGGGTCTTCCACCAATTTTGTGCTTATTTGGGAAAAGTTGCCAATGCAACTTTTGTAAACCCTAGAAATTAGCAGAAATGAACTTGTGCATATCTAGTTGATCAAATCATTTCTCCTTGATGCACCACTTGGTGTAGTGGCCTCATTTGGCCATATGAACATGATCACAAAGTTGGGGTCCAGGAGAGAAAGTTGGTAGTACAAAGTTGTTCAAATTTGATTCTGGTCAGAGAGGGTTTTGGTGCATTTTGGTGAACCAAACTGACCTTAATTGAGATGAGGATTTGCAAGGTGACCACAATATGCATTTGTGACTTGCTGGATTTTCCTTGGATTTTTATGAAAATATTTCCTGTAGAAATATTTCAAATCCTTGAAATGGGCAGAAATAGTTTTGGGAGGTTTTGTACAATATTTTGAACATGACCATGTGTTGAAACTCTTATATATGGAAAATATATGTCCACTGAGTTTCCCTGATTTTTGTGAAATATTTTTGAAACATTAAAATAAATTTTCCCTATTAAAGACCATTTCTGGCCTTAAGAAAAAGCTTTTAAATAAAATAGGAAAATAACTGTTAAAATTATATTTTTGTGGTTTATGGGAATCCTATATCTAATAGGTTTCAAATATACTCTTTGAAATATTTTTCATACCCCAAATCAAGTACTTGTAGTGCAAACCTCAACTCAGGGGTTTTTGGAAAACTAAATTTTGAAAATACTATTTGGCCAAATTATTTTTGTTGGAAAATACTATACTGTACTATACACATGGCATGATCATTGGGCAGAAGTTTGGGGCAAGGAGATGAAGTACAGAAGGTGGAGTGGTTGACTTTAAAGAGCACTTGAAAAATCACTCAGAGAAAACCAACTCCAAAATAAAAGCCAAATAATGCAAAAGTTTTTGTTCGTCCAATTTTTCATGCTTTAATAATGCAAATGACATGTTACAAAATGCAGGGTGTGACAGACCTACCCCCCTTACAAGAATCTCGTCCCCGAGATTCCTAAACTAGGATTTAAAGAGATACGGAAACTCAAATCTAAGGTAGTCTTCACGTTCCCAGGTTGCTTCTGCTTCAGTGTGGTTGCTCCACTGGACCTTGAAGTACTTGATGGTGCGTCTTCGAGTGCGTCGCTCAGCCTCATCCAAAATGCAGATGGGCCTCTCATGGTAAGTCAAATCAGGCTGAAGGTCAATGGCATGGTGATTGACGTCCTTGTAAAGATCAGGCTTGTCTGGAACCTGGAGACACTTCTGGAGTTGTGACACGTGGAATACATTGTGCACATCAGATAGTTCAGGTGGCAGTTCCAACTGGTAAGCCACTTCTCCTCGTCGGTCAGTGATCTTGAAGGGGCCGATGTATCTTGGGGCGAGCTTTCCTTTGACATGGAAGCGCTGGGTTCCCTTGAGAGGTGTGACCCGGAGATAGACATGGTCTCCAACTCGGAAGTTCATGTCTCTACGACGTGAGTCAGTGTAGCTCTTCTGCCTTGACTTGGCAGTCTTCAAACACTCTCTTACAAGCCGGACATGCTCTTCTGCTTCACAGAGGATATCAGACCCAAAGACTAGTCCTTCTCCGGTCTCTGGCCAATTGAGGGGTGTGTGGCACTTCCGTCCGTATAACACCTCAAATGGTGCCATTTGAAGGCTTGACTGATAACTGTTGTTGTAGGAGAACTCGGCGAAAGGGAGGCAATCTTCCCACCTAGCTCCATATGCTAAGACACAGGCTCGGAGCATGTCTTCGAGTATCTGATTCACTCGTTCTGTCTGACCTCTGGTCTGTGGGTGGAAAGCTGTGCTGACGGACAACTTGGTCCCCATGGCTTCTTGGAACTTCTTCCAAAACCTTGAGGTAAACTGGGTTCCTCGGTCTGACACGATCTCCTTGGGAACACCATGAAGGCTTACGATTCTGTTGATGTAGCGGCTGGCCAGCTGGTTTCCCTTGTAAGTCGTTTTGACAGGAATGAAATGGGCTACTTTGGTCAAATGGTCGACTATGACCCAGATGGAGTCATGTCCCTTATTTGACCTGGGTAATCTAGTGATGAAGTCCATTCCGACTTTATCCCATTTCCATTCAGGCACCTTGAGAGGCTGTAATAATCCAGCGGGTCGCTGACATTCAGCTTTGACCCTTTGGCATATGTCACACTTAGCGATGAAAGTGGCTATCCCTCTCTTCATGCCGTGTGACCAGAATCTTTCCTTTAGGTCTCGATACATCTTGGTTCCTCCGGGGTGGATGGAATACGGGGTGTCATGAGCTTCTTGCAAGATCAAATTCTTGAGCTCAATCTTGTTGGGTACGCAAATGCGATTCCCAAACCACACAATTCCTTGCTCATCCTCTGAGAATCCTGGGGCCTTGCCTGCCTTGATCTTCCTCTTGATGCCTTCAATACTTTCGTGTCCCTTCTGAGCTTCCTTAACATCATCTATCAAGGTAGGCCTAACTTCGAGGTTGGCCAAGAATCCTGGTGCAACCAGTTCCAAACCCGAAGCCTTCAAGTTCTACATACAAGGCGGGTAGCCTGTCCTTAAGCATAGCATTCAGGGAACAAGCCTTTCTGCTGAATGCATCTGCTACCACATTAGCCTTTCCAGGGTGGTATTGAACACTAAGGTCATAATCCTTGATCAACTCTAGCCATCTTCTTTGCCTCATGTTCAATTCCTTCTGAGTGAAAATATACTTTAGACTTTTGTGATCCGTGTATATCTCACACCGCTTCCCTAGGAGGTAATGTCGCCATGTTTTCAGGGCATGAACTACAGCTGCCAACTTGTCGGAGTAAATAGCCATGGGTAGCCTAGCCGGCTTCCCCTGGCCCTTCTGAAAAAGTTGCGAGCCTGCCCGGCTCTCAAGAATCAAAGACGTGGGGCCGCCTTCCCCTTGCTGGCTGCCATCCAGGCCGGCTTTCGGAAGGCGGTCCGACTTTAGCCCTCATGAGAAGGCCGACTCCAAGTAAGCCGGCCATGAGAAGGCCGACTCCAAGAAGCCGGCCATGAGAAGGCCGACTCCAAGAAGCCGGCTCCCCATAAAGCGGTCCAGACCGTACCCACAAAAGTTTGCACCCACCTAACGGCGGTGCGACGGGGCGTGGCTACAGAAAAGCCTGCCACCCCCGAATCCCGGAGCACGCCTGGCACAGTGCGCCGTATGGGTAGGCATGACCCGTCCAACGCGGCACTGTTGCCATGCTGACCCTGGCATCACCCACGACAGGCCACCAGCGTGGCCCACAGACGGTGGGCCCCTTTGATCAGAGAGACGCCCGAAGGCGGCCACGGCTCCAACCAGTCGGCCCAAGACGGAGCCGGCTCCCCACAGCCGGCTTGCCGCCTCCCTCGAAGAAGACGCCCCATTAAGGAGACAAGACGCGGTAAGGCTACAGCTATCGCCTGACAGGCGGCGGTACTGTAGCCGCGCTTACCACGATGAAGCTCACGTCACCAAGATGGAGCCACAGTAACCAGCCGCCGACCAGGCCCTGGACAGTGGGGCCTGCCTGTCGACCAAGGGGCCGGTAGCCGGCGGGACCCACCAGTCGGCGGGCCCCAGCAGCCGGCGCAGAAGCCGGCGAGTGCATTCACAGACGGCTGGGCCCCGCGCCCAGCCGGATTACCATTGTCCCCCCGGGGGGTAGGCCTATATAAACCCCCCGGAGCACCCATGCAAAGGGTTTGACCCCTGACTAGTTCTAGACACCACACAAGGAGAGGAAGCAGGCTAGTCGTGCCCTTCTTCCTCCTCCCACCCAACAGCTCAAGGAGCGTTGTGTAGCCACTTGATTCATCTAGTGAACATGCGGAAACCCCGCAGAGCAGCAGTAGGGGTGTTATCTCCACGGAGAGCCCCGAAGCTGGGTAAGATCCGTCGGCATGCATGTCTTCGCCTCATCCCGTTTCCAGGCACCGGCGATGTCTTACTGGCTCCCACAATGATAAGCCACCCGTTGGCATATGTCGCACCTACCACCCGACACAACTCGAGGTCATGAGTAGCATAGTTCTCTTCATGAGGCCGTAGTTGCCTTGAAAGGTAAGCTACGACTCTTCCCTCTTGCATCAGAACACCTCCCAGTCCGGTTCTTGACGCATCACAATATATCACAATCTCCTTGTGTATATCTGGTGTGGCCAGAACTGGGGCGGTGGTCAGTCTCTTCTTCAGCTCCTGGAAGCTCTCTTCGCACTTCGGCGTCCATTCAAACTTCTTGTCCTTCTTCAAGAGCTGCGTCATGGGTCAGGCAATGCTTGAGAATCCTTCAACGAACATGTAGTAATATCCTGCGAGTCCGAGGAAGCTTCTGACTTGCTTCACATTGCTTGGGGATTGCCAGTCATTCACGGCTTCAATCTTAGCAGGATCGACCGACAATCCTTCTTTGGTCAAAACATGACCCAAGAATCCAACCTTATGCAGCCAAAATTCGCACTTGCTAAACATGGCATACAGTTGGTGCTCTCGAAGCTTGTCTAGGACCATCCTCAAGTGTTGCTCGTGCTCTTCTTCCATCTTTGAGAAGACAAGAATGTCATCAATGAAGACAACAACGAACTTGTCCAAATATTCCATGAAGACCTTATTCATGAGATACATGAAGTAAGCTGGGGCATTGGTCAATCCAAAGGACATGACCGTGCACTCATACAGGCCATATCTGGTTACAAATGCCGTCTTCAGAATATCTTGGGGTCTGATTTTTAGCTGGTAGTACCCAGATCTGAGGTCGACTTTGGAGAACACCTTGGCCCCATTGAGAGTGGTCTAGGGTGCCAGGGAGAGAGAGGAGGAGCGGGGCGAGCTGCAGGCGGGCCATAGGAGCGGCGCGGGCATTGGCTGAACGGGGCGGCGTTCTGGCGCGAGCTGCAGGAGAGAGAGGAGGGCACGAGAGCAAGTGGGCAGCCTGCTGGCGTGGAGCGGACGTCGAGGGGCATCGACTGGCGCGCGTGAACGGTCGGGTGCCCTGCCAGGCGCTCTAGAGCGCGACTTTGGCTGGCATCAGCGGCTTTCCCGCATCCGCGCGCGTCCACTTGCGTCTGGCAGCTGCAGGGGGCATGGGCAAAAGCTGGGGAGTGCCTTGGATGCTCTGGAAGGCTGAGAGGAGAGAGGGAGGTTGAGAGAGAGAGAGAGGAATCCACTGTCCAGAGAAGAAAAATCGGGTTCTCCCCCCTTCATCATTGCTTCCTCGGGCAGCAAAGCACACAGGTGCTAGAGGGGGACTAGGAGGGGTCGTGGTAGAAAGTTGAGCATACGGAGATTAGTGGAAGAGTCCAAAAATGGGATTTTTGTAAAGTGGCAGAAGGTGTTTGATGCTGGTTTGGGCAAGTAGATGGTTTCCATTTGCCATGAGACTCCACAGGGTGGAATGACACATATAATTAGGGTCTTCCACCAATTTTGAGCTTATTTGGGCAAAGTTGCCAATGCAACTTTTGGAAACCCTAGAAATTAGCAGAAATGAACTTGTGCATATCTAGTTGATCAAATCATTTCTCCTTGATGCACCACTTGGTGTAGTGGCCTCATTTGGCCATATGAACATGATCACAAAGTTGGGGTCAAGGAGAGAAAGTTGGTAGTACAAAGTTGTTCAAATTTGATTCTGGTCAGAGAGGGTTTTGGTGCATTTTGGTGAACCAAACTGACCTTAATTGAGATGAGGATTTGCAAGGTGACCACAATATGCATTTGTGACTTGCTGGATTTTCCTTGGATTTTTATGAAAATATTTCCTGTAGAAATATTTCAAATCCTTGAAATGGGCAGAAATAGTTTTGGGAGGTTTTGTACAATATTTTGAACATGACCATGTGTTGAAACTCTTATATATGGAAAATATATGTCCACTGAGTTTCCCTGATTTTTGTGAAATATTTTTGAAACATTAAAATAATTTTCCCTATTAAAGACCATTTCTGGCCTTAAGAAAAAGCTTTTAAATAAAATAGGAAAATAACTGTTAAAATTATATTTTTGTGGTTTATGGGAATCCTATATCTAATAGGTTTCAAATATACTCTTTGAAATATTTTTCATACCCCAAATCAAGTACTTGTAGTGCAAACCTCAACTCAGGGGTTTTGGGAAAACTAAATTTTGAAAATACTATTTGGCCAAATTATTTTTGTAGGAAAATACTATACTGTACTATACACATGGCATGATCATTGGGCAGAAGTTTGGGCAAGGAGATGAGGTACAGAAGGTGGAGTGGTTGACTTTAAAGAGCACTTGAAAAATCACTCAGAGAAAACCAACTCCAAAATAAAAGCCAAATAATGCAAAAGTTTTTATTGGTCCAATTTTTCATGCTTTAATAATGCAAATGACATGTTACAAAATGTAGGGTGTGACAGTTGCACCACCCTTTCCTCTTCAAGGGAAAACCAACCCAAGTGCTCAAGAGGTAGCACTCCTCACCAGAGCCACCACCTAGGTGCCCCGCGCCTTGAGCCGCCAGTCGAGGCGCTTGGCCCTGGTGGCCACCGTGTGGCATCCCGGCACGTCCTTGCGAGGGGCCGTCGGTGCTTGTTCCTCCTAGCGATGGCGCGGTCGCGGCCGGTCGGTCCGCACCAGGACCCACGCCGGTGCCGTAGGATCCCCCTAACACCCTAGGGGCACGCGGGCTCTCCCGGGCCTCGCTCGCGCTTCCGCCACGACCTAGGGTGTGGTCAAGGAGAAAAAGGCGGCGTACCCCTGTAGGCGACGTCAAGTGGCTCAGTGACTCGCTCTAGTAGTGCATCGCGGCCGCTCTCCGCAATCCAGCACCGCAGCAGCTCCTGTGCCATGATGAGCGCGACTCACATGTTCGCTTGCTCCCGCCGGGTGTGTGGTGCCGTCGCCGCAGTGTAAGCTGAGGATCACGTGGCGGCGCACGTGCGCGAGGGCGGCGGGCACCGGCCCGCGCGGCCCGCGCCCGCGGGTGTTAGGCAGCGCATGGGCCACCTGGGGAGCGGAGTTGAGGGCTTCAGGAGCGGATGGCGGCACCCGAGCAGGCCAGGCCGCCCAGTGGTCGGCTTGGGTCCTCGGGCCGTCAGACATTGGAGTCGCGGGGCAATGGCGGGTCGATCGATGGAGAATAAAGCTTCGGCGCACCCCTACCTGACATGTCAAATGTTGGATTCTGGGTTCCGGCAAACCCTTGAGGTTCGAAATGTGGGGTTCGCACGAAGATCTCTCTCTCCCTAGCTCGCTCTCTCAACGATCCCAAGGCCTAGCTTGCCAAACACAAGGAACAAGCGACACGAGAGTTTATACTGGTTCGGGCCACCATTGTGGTGTAATACCCTACTCCAGTGTGGTGTGGTGGATTGCCTTGTGGGCTGAGGATGAACTAGTACCATGGAAGAACAACCTCCTGGGGAAAGGTGTTCTTGAGATGGATGAGCTGGTGAGTCTGAGGATGGTCTGAATGATCCATCGCCACTCTATGGTGGTGGCTAGTCCTATTTATAGATGCCCTGGTCCTCTTCCCAAATATTAGGCAGGAAGGGATCCCACAATGGCCAATTTCGAAGGGAGACAACTAGTACAAGTTATCCTGACAAAAGGTGGTCTTCGCGTGTCAAAGGTTCTGGTGGTGACGCCACCCTGGGCTCCGCGGTGACCTCCGTCGTGTCGTCTTGCTGGTCTTGGTCTTGTTGCACCGATATGGAAGTGTTTGCCTAATGCCTCGGGACTCCTCGCTTGCGCCTGCCCCTTTAGCACCAAAGAGGAAACTGGCACCCTGTGCCCGCTGGCGCCCGCCTGGCCTTGGTCGTCATGGCTCACGTCACACGGACCTCGCGAGGTGCCCCTTGCATAGATATCTCCGCTCCTCAGGAGCCAGCCTAGCAAGGCCGCCCCTGGGGAGGTCTTGATGTCGTCCGCCTCACGAGGCTTGGCCCCTCGCAAGGGTCTTGAGTGGTTGCGGATGAAGATGGGCCGTACCAGGCCGTTGGTAGAGCCACGCCCTTGGCCGTAGGCAGGCAAGTCTAGGTAACCCCGTTCCCAGGACGCTGATATGGAGAAACACCATATGATTCAACTATAGTAACAAAGCTCGCGGTACATCAAGATCGTGCAAAATCGAGAACATGAGAGAGAGAAAGATCAAACACATAGCTACTGGTACATACCCTCAGCCCCGAGGGTGAAATTCTCCCTCCTCGTCATGTAGACCGCCCGAATGATGAAGATAGCCACCGGTGATAGTTTCCCCCTCCGGGAGGGTGCCGGAATGGGCTCCCGGTTGGTTTTTCGTGGCTACAGAGGCTTTCCACGGCGAAACTTCCAATCTAGGGTTCTTGTCGGTGGTTTCTATATTTATAAGAATTTTTGGCGTCGGAAACAAGTCAGGGGGTGCCTAAGGGGCCCACAAGCCAGGGACGTGCCCTAGAGGCTTGTGGCCTCCTCGGGACTCTTCTGGCCCAGCTTCGGGGGTTCTCTTTTGGTCCATAAAAAATCACCGTAAACTTACAGCCTATTCCAAGAACTTTTATTTCTGCACAAAAAACAACACCACGGTAGTTCTGCTGAAAACATCGTCAGTCCGGGTTAGTTCTAATAAAATCATACCAAAACTATATAAAATTGTTGCAAACATGGCATGCATACTTCATAAATTATAGACACATTGGCGACGTATCAGCATCCCCAAGCTTAATTACTGCTTGTCCTCGAGTAGGTAAATGATAAAAGAAAGAATTTATGAAGTGTGAATGCTACCTAACATATTTATCAATGTAATCTTCTTTATTGTGGCATGAATGTTCAGATCCATACGATTCAAACCAATAGTTTAATATTGACATAAAAACAATAATACTTCAAGCATACTAATAAAGAAATCATGTCTTCTCAAAATATCATGGACAAAGAAAGTTATCCCTAGAAAATCATATTGTCTGGCTATGCTCCATCTTCATCACACACAATATTTCATCATGCACAACCCTGATGACAAGCCAAGCAATTGTTTCATACTTTTAATGTTCTCAAGCTTTTTCAACTTTCACGCAATACATGAGCGTGAGCCATGGATATAACACTATGGGTGGAAAAGAATATGGTGGAGGTTGTGAGGAGAAGACAAAAAGGAGAAAGTCTCACATCAACTAGGCAAATTAACAGGCTATGGAGATGCCCATCAATACATATCAATGTGAGTGAGTAGGGATTGCCATGCAACAGATGCACTAGAGCTATAAGTGTATAAAAGCTCAAAATAAAGCTAAGTGGGTGTGCATCCAACTTGCTTTCTCACGAAGACCTAGGGAAATTTGAGGAAGCCCATCATTGGAATATACAAGCCAATTTATATAATGAAAATTCCCACTAGTATATGAAAGTGATAACATAAGAGACTCTCTATCATGAAGAACATGGTGCTACTTCGAAACACAAGTGTGGAAAAGGATAGTAACATTGTCCCTTCTCTCTTTTTCTCTTATTTTTTTGTTTGGGCTTCTTGGCCTCTTTTATTTTTTGTGGGCTTCTTTGGCCCCTTTTATTTTTTTATAAAGTCCAGAGACTCATCCCAACTTGTGAGGGAATCATAGCTTCCACCATCCTTTCCTCACATGGGACAATGCTCTAATAATGATTATAATCACACTTTTATTTACATACAACTCAAGAATTACAACTCGATACTAGAACAAAAATACGACTCTATATGAATGCCTCCGGCAGTGTACCGGGATGTGCAATGATCAAGAGTTACATGTATAAAAATAAGAACAGTGGCCAAGCCACAAATACTATGCCAACTACATGATCATGCAAAGCAATATGACAATGATGGTATGTGTCATAATAAATGGAACGGTGGAAGTTGCATGTTAATATATCTCGGAATGGCTATGGAAATGCCACAATAGGTAGGTATGGTGGCTTTTTTGAGGAAGGATAATGGTGGGTTTAATGCACCGCAAAAGTTGTGCGGTACTAGAGAGGCTAGCAATGGTGAAGGGTGAGAGTGCGTATAATCCATGGACTCAACATCAGTCATAAATAACTCACATACTTATTGCCAAAATTTATTAGCTATTGAAACAAAGTAGTAATACACATGCTCCTAGGGGGATAGATTGGTCGGAAAAGACCATCGCCCGTCCCTGACCGCCACTCATAAGGAAGACAATCAAAAAATAAATCATGCTCCAACTTCATTACATAACGGTTCACCATACGTGCATGCTACGGGAATCACAAACTTTAACACAAGTATTTCTACCAATCCACTAGCATGACTCCAATATCACGATCTTTATATCTCAAAAAAATCGTAAGGAATCAAACTTCTCATAATATTCAATGCTCTTTATATGATAGTTTTTATTATATCCCTCTTGGATGCCTATCATACTAGGACTTAATTCATAACCTAAGCAAATTGCCATACTATTTCAATACTCTCAAAATAATATAAGTGAAGCATGAGAAGTAATCAATTTCTTCAAAATAAAACCACCGCCGTGCTCTAAAAAGATATAAGTGAAGCACTAGAGCAACTGACAAACTACTCCAAAAAGATATAAGTGAAGATCAATGAGTAGTCAAATGATTATCTTGCTATGTGAAGACTCTATATCATACAAGAATTTAAGATCTTAGTATTTTATTCAAATAGCAAGAAAAAATGACATTCCAAGGATAGCACATATCATGTGAAGAAGCAAAAACTTAGGCTCAACCAAAACTGATCGATCATTGTTGAAGAAGACACGTGGGATGCCAACCGGGGCATCCCCAAGCTTAGATGCTTTAGACTTCTTGAAAGATTAACTAGGGATGCCTTGGGAATACCCAAGCTTCAGCTCTTTTGTCTCCTTAATTCCTCTCATACCACAGTTTTCCTAATTCTCAAAAAGTTCATCAACACAAAACTCAACAAGAACTCGTGATAGAAGTTAGTATAAATCAATGCAAAACTTTATCATTCTCTACTGTAGAAAATAACTAAAATTATAATTTGGCATTGCATACTAAATGCCTCTGCATATTTAATACTCCTATCCTCAAATAGAATCATTAAACAAGCAAACATATGCAAACAATGCAAACATAATAGCAATCGGTCCAAACAGAATAGTATGTAAAGAGTGCAAGAGTAATCATACTTCCTTAACTCTAAAAATTCTGAAAATTTACCACACTTTAGAACTTTTTTTTGTTACTCACTGTGTAAAAATTTCAAGATTTTATCATTTTCAGACTTTTGGGAAGAATTCAAACAATGATAGAGAACTTTCAATTTTGAAAACAACAACATATAGACTTGCAAAATAAGCATGGTAAAGGCTATACTTGACCTTTTATTGAACTAAAATATGGAAAACATTATTCTAAAAAACAGCAACCAAATCCTAATAAAATAAAATGACTCTCCAAGCAAAACTCATATCATGTGACGAATAAAAATATAGATCCAAGTGAGGTTACCGATAATGTTGAACACGAAAGAGGGGATGCCTTCCGGGGCATCCCCAAGCTTAGTTGCTTGGATATTCCTTGAATATTACCTGGGGTGCCTTGGGCACCCCCAAGCTTAGAGTCTTGCCACTCCTTATTCTCCTCATATCGATATCTCACCTAAAACTTGAAAACCGCCATCACACAAAACTTAACGGAACTTTGTGAGATGGGTTAGTATGATAAAGACAAATCATTCACTTTGGTACTGTCAAGATGAGATTCATAATTGTTCTCACACAATGCCTATTGTACCTTGTCATTTTCCAAATTTATATCACTTAATATAAGCTATGGAAACACTAAAACAAGCAAACTATGCATTAACAGAATCTGTAAAAAATAGAATAGTTTGTAATGATCTGAACAACAACCATACTTCTGTTACTCCAAAAATTCTGAAAAATTAGGACAACGTAGAAAATTTGTATATCAATAAAGTGTAAAAAAGTCAGAATTTTTTGACGCTCAAGTAATTTTAAACAATTTTTTTACTGGGCACAAAAGTTTTTGTTTTTACACAGAATCAAGTCAACTATCATCCACACTATCCCAAAGGCTTTACTTGGCACTTTATTGAAACAAAAGCTATAAAACATGATTACTATAGTAGCTTAATCATGTGAACAAACAAAAATAGTAGGTATAAAAATTTGGTTGTCTCCCAACAAGCGCTTTTCTTTAATGCCTTTCTAGCTAGGCATGGTGATTTCAATGATGCTCACATGACAGACAAGAATTCAAATATAATGGGAGCATCATGAAGCATATGACTAGCATATTTAAGTCTAATCCACTTCCTATGCATTGGGATTTTGTGAGCAAACAATTTATGGGAGCAATACTCAACTAGCATAGGAAGGTAAAGCAAGCAAAACTTCGAGATCTTCAACATGTAGAGAGGAAACTTGATATTACTAAGATATGTAGAAGCATATATTCCTCTCTCATAATAATTTTCAGTATCATCATGACGGAATTCAACAATATAACTATCATATAAAGCATCCTTTTCATGATTCATAAGCATATAATTTTTATTTCTGTCCACATAAGCAAATTTATTCTCATGAATAGTAGAGGGAGCAAACTCAAAAAAATAACTATCATGTGTGAGGAATAATCCAATTCAAAATTAAATCATGATGACAAGTTTCATGGTTATCATTATTCTTTATAGCATACATGTCATCACAATAATCATCATAGATAGCAAATTTGTTCTCATAATCAATTGGAACCTCTTCCGAAATAGTGGATTCATCACTAAATAAAGTCATGACCTCTCGAAATCCACTTTTATCAATATTGTGAAGAGATTCAACACCCTCCAAAATAGTGGGATCATTAGTACCTAGAGTTGGAACTCTTCCAAAGCCACTTTCATCAATAGTCATCATAAATAGGAGGCATGCTATCATCATAATATATTTTCTCATCACAACATGGGGGAGAAAAAATATCATCTTCATCAAACATAGCATCCCCAAGCTTGTGGCTTTGCATACCATTAGCATCATGGACATTCAAGGAATTCATACTAACAACATTGCAATCATGCTCATCATACAAATATTGTATGCCAAACATTTTGCTAACTTCTTCTAACACTTAGCACAATTTTCCTTACCACCATTTTCACGAAAGACATTAAAAAGATGAAGCATATGAGGCAACCTCAATTCCATTTTTTGTAGTTTTCTTTTATAGACTAAACTAGTGATAAAACAAGAAACTAAAAGACTCAATTGCAAGATCAAAAGACATACCTTCAAGCACTTACCTCCCCTGTAACGCCGCCAGAAAAGATCTTGATGTCTACTACGCAAACTTTCTTCTTATAGACTCGTGTTGGGCCTCCAAGCATAGAGTTTTGTAGGACAGTAGCAATTTTCCCTCAAGTGGATGACCTAAGGTTCATCAATCCGTGGGAGGCATAGGATGAAGATGGTCTCTCTCAAACAACCCTGCAACCAAATAGCTAAGAGTCTCTTATGTACCCAACACACCCAATACAATGGTAAATTGTATAGGTGCACTAGTTCGACGAAGAGATGGTGATACAAGTCTAATATGGATAGTAGATATAGGTTTTTGTAATCTGGAATATAAAAACAGCAAGGTAACTAGTAACGAAACTGAGCAAAAATGGTATTGCAATGCTTGGAAACAAGGCATGGGGTTCATACTTTCACTAGTGCTAGTCCTCTCAACAATGATAACATAATTAAATCATATGGTAATCCCTCAACGTGCATCAAAGAGTCACTCCAAAGTTCCTATCGTGGAGAACATAAGATGAAATTGCTTGTAGGGTACAAAACCACCTCAAAGTTATTCTTTCCGATCAATCCATTGAGCTATTCCTATAAGTGTCACAAACTATTGGGGAACGCGGTATTTCAAAATTTTCCTACGATCACGCAAGATCTATCTAGGGATGCATAGCAATGAGAGGGGAGAGTATGTCTATGTACCCTCATAGACCGAAAGCGGAAGCGTTAAGAAATGCGGTTGATGTAGTCGAACGTCTACGCGATCCAACCGATCAAGTACCGAATGCACGGCACCTCTGCGATCTGCACACGTTCAGCTCGGTGACGTCCCTCATACTCTTGATACAGTTGAGGCTGAGGGGGAGTTTCATCAGCACGACGGCGTGGTGACGGTGATGATGAAGTTACCGACGCAGGGCTTCGCCTAAGCACTATGAAAATATGACTGAGGTGTGTATCTGTGGAGGGGGCCACCGCACACGGCTAAAACAATTGTCAACTTCTGTGTCTATGGGGTGCCCCCTCCCCCATATATAAAGGAGGGGAGGAGGGGGCCGTCCGTCCCTCAAGGTGCACCCCCAAGTGGGATTCCTACTCCTACTAGGAGTATGTTTCCCCCCTTTCCTAGTCCTAATAGGAGGGGGAAGGAAGGGGAAGAGGAGAAGAAGGAAAGGGGGGCTGGCCCCCCTCCCAATTCGGGTTGGGCTTGGGGGCATGCCCCCACCTCTTGGCCGCCTCCTCTTTTTTCCACTAAAGCCCATGTAGGCCCATTAAGCCCCCGGGGGGTTCCGGTAACCCCCCGGTACTCCAGTATATGCCTGAACTTATCCGAAACCATTCTTGTGTCCAAACAAAACCTTCCAATATATCAATCTTCATGTCTCGACCATTTCAAGACTCCTCGTCTTGTCTGTGATCACATCCAGGACTCTGAACTAACTTCGGTACATCAAAACACATAAACTCATAATACCGATCATCATCGAACGTTAAACGTACGGACCCTACGGGTTTGAGAACTATGTAGACATGACCGAGACTCATCTCCGGTCAATAACCAATAACGGAACCTGGATGCTCATATTGGTTCCTACATATTCTACGAAGATCTTTATCGGTCAAACCGCATAACAACATACGTTGTTCCCTTTGTCATCGGTATGTTACTTGCCCGAGATTCGATCGTCGATACATCATACCTAGTTCAACCTCGTTACCGGCATGTCTCTTTACTCGTTCCGTAATGTAACATCCCACAACTAACTCATTAGTCACATTGCTTGCAAGGCTTATAGTGATGTGCATTACCTAGAGGGCCCAGAGATACCTCTCCTATACACGGAGTGACAAATCCTAAGCTCAACCTATGCCAACTCAACAAACACCATCGGAGACACCGGTAGAGCATCTTTATAATCACCCAGTTACGTTGTGATGTTTGATAGCACACAAGGTGTTCCTCCGGTATTCGGGAGTTGCATAATCTTATAGTCTGAGGAACATGCATAAGTCATGAAGAAAGCAATAGCAATAAACTAAACGATCATAGTGCTAAGCTAACAGATGGGTCATGTTCATCACATCATTCTCTAATTATGTGATCTCGTTCATCAAATGAAAACAGATGTCTATGGCTAGGAAATTTAACCATCTTTGATTAACGAGCTAGTCAAGTAGAGGCATACTAGGGACACTTTGTTTGTCTATGTATTCACACATGTACTAAGTTTCCAGTTAATGCAATTCTAGCATGAATAATAAACATTTATCTTGATATAAGGAAATATAAATAACAACTTTATTATTGCCTCTAGGGCATATTTCCTTCACAAACATCCCTAGAGTTCGTAGTAAAATAACACCATATGACACACATCAATCAACCCTAATGTCACCTAGATACTCCAATGTCACCACAAGTATCCGTGGGGAAATTATACAATATGCATCAAACAACTTCAGATTCATAATATTCAATCCAACATAAAGAACCTCAAAGAGTGCCCCATGATTCCTACAGAAGAAACAAGGACGAAAACATGCATTAACCCCTATGCACAGATTACCCCAATGTCACCTCGAGAATCCGCGAGTTGAGTGCCAAAACGTACATCAAGTGAATCAATAGAACACCCCATTGTCACCACGGGTATCCCATGCAAGACATACATCAAGTGTTCTCAAATCTATAATAGTATTCAATCCGATAATAGTGAAACCTCAAAGGTAA
The DNA here is from genome assembly GCF_003073215.2 of Triticum urartu. NCBI lineage: Eukaryota > Viridiplantae > Streptophyta > Magnoliopsida > Poales > Poaceae > Triticum > Triticum urartu. Next base: position 198,811,601 of record NC_053027.1, on the reverse strand, counting down.
AACTCAATTCATCACAAGAAGGTAGAGGGGGAGAAACACCATATGATTCAACTATAGTAACAATGCTCGTGGTACATCAAGATCATGTCCCATCAAGAGCACGAGAGAGAGAGAGAGAGAGAGAGAGAGATCAAAGACATAGCTACTGGTACATACCCTAAGCCCCGAGGGTGAACTACTCCCTCCTCGTCATGGAAACCGTCGGGATGATGAAGATGGCCATCGGTGATGGTTTCCCCCTCCGGCAGGGTGCCGGAACGGTCTCCCTATTGGTTTTTCGTGGCTACAAAGGCTTGTGGCAGCGGAACTTCCGATCTATGGTTCTTTTCGGAGGTTTCTATATTTATAGGAATTTTTGGCATCGGCAACAAGTCAGGGGGTGACCGAGGGGCCCACAAGCCAAGGGCGCGCCTGATACGTCCATTTTGCATCATGCTTTTATATCAATATTTATTGCATTATGGGCTGTTATTACACATTATGTCACAATACTTATGCCTATTCTCTATTATTTTACAAGGTTTACATAAAGAGGGAGAATGCCGGCAGCTGGGATTCTGGGCTGGAAAAGGAGAAAATATTAGAGACCTATTCTGCACAGCTCCAAAAGTCCTGAAACTTCATGGATGATGTTTTCCAAATATATAAAAATACTGAGCACAAGAACCTCACCAGGGGGGCCACACACTTCCCACGAGGGTGGGGGCGCGCCCTACCCCCTAGGCGCGCCCCCTACCTCGTGGGCGCCCTTGTGGCCCTCCGGTGGCCATCTTCTGTTATATGGAGTCTTTCGATGGAAAAAAAATTAAGGAGCCATCTTCTCGGACGAAACTCTGCTGCCACGAGGCAGAACCTTGGCGGAACCAATCTAGGGCTCTGGCAGAGCTGTTCTGCCGGGGAAACTTCCCTCCCGAAGGGGGAAATCATCGCCATCATCATCACCAACGCTCCTCTCATCGGGAGAGGGCAATCTCCATCAACATCTTCATCAGCACCATCTCATCTCAAAACCCTAGTTCATCTCTTGTATCCAATTCTTGTCTCCAAGTCCGGGATTGGTGCTAGTAGTGTTAATTACTCCTTGTAGTTGATGCTAGTTGGTTTAATTGGTGGAAGATCATATGTTCAGATCCTATATGCATATTAATACCCCTCTGATTATGAACATGTTTATGCTTTGTGAGTAGTTACTTTTGTTCCTGAGGACATGGGAGAAGTCTTGCTATTAGTAGTCATGTGAATTTGGTATTCGTTCGATATTTTGATGAGATGTATGGTGTCTCTCCTCTAGTGGTGTTATGTGAACGTCGACTACATGACACTTCACCATTATTTGGGCCTAGAAGAAGGCATTGGGAAGTGATAATTAGATGATGGGTTGCTAGAGTGACAGAAGCTTAAACCCTAGTTTATGCGTTGCTTCGTAAGGGGCTGATTTGGATCCATATGTTTCATGCTATGGTTAGATTTACCTTAATACTTTTGTTGTATTTGCGGATTCTTGCAATAGAGGTTAATCATAAGTGGGGTGCTTGTCCAAGTAACGGCAGCAACCAAGCACCGGTCCACCCACATACCAAATTATCAAAGTACCGAACGCGAATCATATGAACGTGATGAAAACTAGCTTGACGATATTCCCATGTGTCCTCGGGAGCGCTTTACATCATATAAGAGTTTGTCTAGGCTTGTCCTTTACTACAAAAGGATTGGACCACCTTGCTGCACTTTATTAACTTTTGTTACTTATTGCTCATTACAAATTATCCTATCACAAAACTATCTGTTACCACTTATTTCAGTACTTGCAGAAAATACCTTGCTGGAAACCGCTTATCATTTCCTTTTGCTCCTTGTTGGGTTCAACACTCTTACTTATCGAAAGGACTACGATAGATCCCCTATACTTGTGGGTCATCAGCGACCTAGGGGGTAAGTGCACCCTAGAGGCTTGTGACATCCTCGGGACTCTTCTGGCGCAGCTCCGGTGTGTCGGGGGTCTCTTTTGGTCCATAAAAAATCACCATAAATTTTCAGCCTATTCCAAGAACTTTTATTTCTTCACAAAAAATGACCCCACGGTAGTTCTTCTGAAAACAACGTCAGTCCGGGTTAGTTCTAATAAAATTATACCAAAAATATATAAAATTGTTGCAAACATGGCATGAATACTCCATAAATTATAGATATGTTGGAGACGTATCAAACGCATACTAAGGAACCCTGAGGCCACCGGCAGAATAGTTGAATGGGCATTAGAGCTGTCTGTTTTCATTTGAAGTGTGAGAGAACGTCAACCATTCAAAGCACTACACTGGGAGAGTTCATTGCAGAATGGACACCCACTCTGGATGAAGAGACCCCAGAAACAGTTATCCCCGGCAAAGAGGCGCCCCAAGAATGGATCATCTATTTTGACGGTGCCTTCTCGTTACAAGGCGCAGTGGCTGGCCTACTGCTTGTCGCGCCCACTGGACAACACCTCAGATATGTGATCCAAATGCATTTCCCCCGGGAGAAAGCCACCAACAACACTGCGGAATATGAAGGTCTCCTTGTTGGGCTTAGAATTGCAACAGAGTTGGGAATTAAGAAGTTGATCATTAGTGGAGACTCGCAGCTCATTGTGAGACACGTGAACAAGGATTACCAGAGCCAATTAATGGAAGCATATGTCGAGGAAGTGAGGAAGCTGGAAAAGCATTTTGATGGATTACAAACAGATCACGTGCCGTTTGCGGAAAACGACATTGCTGACCATCTTTGAAAATGTGTTGCACAAAAACTTCCTGCGGAACCAGGAACTTTTGTTCTCCACCTGACTCAACCCTCGGTATCCCCGACAATGGTGGCCAGAAAAAGGAGGAAATTGGACACCGGCAAGCATCTCCCATCAAGGCTTCCCGAAGCCCCCGGTAGAGAGGCTGCCGGGGATAACTCCACTTCACCTGGTGAGCAGCACCCTCCTGCTGAACCACAAGTTCTTGCGGTTGAGATATGTGCTCCCACGAATGAGGAGGTGTCATTTGTCCTTGTTGCCGAGCCTCAAGCTCTAACTTGGGCATGACACATAGTCAACTACCTCCAAACTGGAGAACTTCCCGAGGAACAAGAAGAAGCGGAAAGAGTAGCCCGGAGGGCCAATATGTACCAATTTGTCGATGGCACATTGTACAGAAGATGGTCCAACGGTGTGAAATTGAAGTGCATTTGCTAGGAAGAGGGGAAGGAACTGTTGGCAGAAATACACAAAGGCGTGTGCGGCTCCCATATTGGATCAAGAGCCTTGGTTGGAAAAGCTTTTCAGCAAGGTTTCTACTGGCCCATGACCCTCCAAGGTGCAGTTGAGCTTGTCACCAGATGTGAAGCCTGTCAGTTCCATTCCAAGAACATCCATCAACCTGCTCAAGCACTCCAGACGATCCCTTTATCATGGCCATTTTCGGTATGGGGGCTCGACATCTTTGGCCCCTTCCCCCGTGCTACCGGGGGCATTGAATTCTTGTATGTCGTAATCGACAAGTTTACAAAGTGGCCCGTAGTAGAGCCTACGAGGAAGGTAACCGCATAGTCAGCTATCAAGTTCTTGCAATGGAGTTGGGAATTAAGAAGTTTACAAAGTGGTAGTTATCCCCGGCAGGGCTTCCCGAAGCCCCCGGCAGAGTTGTCACTGAGAACGGCACCCAATTCACAATTCACGCCTTCATGCAATACGTTCAAACCCTCGGAAGCAAGGTTTCATTCACCTTTGTTGCTCATCCCAGAAGCAATGGACAGGCTAAGTGTTGTGTAGGCTCAAGATAAGGACTTTTGATAAGTTGCAAAAGTGCGGCAGATGCCAGATCGACGAGCTGCCAGTGGTTCTTTGGTCCCTTCGCACAACACAAAATCGAGCTATCGGCTAGACTCCCTTCTCCCTAATCTATGGGGTATATGTAGTGCTCCCCACGGAACTCATATACGGGTCACCTCGATTATTTGCCTACGATGAAGTAGAGCAAGAGCAGCACCGACATGATGATGTCATGCTCCTTGAGGAAGACTGTCTCCGGGCTGCTGTGCATGCTGCATGCTACCAACAAGCCCTGCGCCGCTATCACAGCCGCAGGGTACATGCTCGGAGTCCTTGAGGAAGGCAACCTTGTCCTTAGGCGTGTTGAGTCCACCAAGGGTGCTAACAAGTTGACGCCAAAGTGGGAAGGCCCTTACCGGGTAGTACGAGTTACCAGACCTGACGTAGTCCGTCTGGAGATCGATGATGGCATCAAAATGCAAAACTCATGGAATATTGAGCATCTTCGCAAGTTCTACCCGTAAGGCGAGGCTACCGGGCCCAGTCCTGGCAGCCACCCTTTTGTATAAGCCTTGTCAATGCGCATGCAACCCTTTGTACAAAGCCAGGCGCAGACCCTGAGCACATATAATAAAACGAAGCACTGGCGCCCTAAAAACTTGCATGCATGATTAGCTTAGCATAAATTTGCCATGATTATTTAGATTGGATCATATGCTGCTATGTTTTCCTCTACACTAACTACAGGGTTCTTACCGCGGACTTGATCCCAGGAAGGAGAAATGGAAACAAGCTTACGTAACGATCCCCCACAAACCAAACATATAAGTTTCCTTTTATTCATAACATGTCTCTGTAAGAAGAAAACTTGTGGATAGAAAAACCTTGTAACTTTCGAAGAAATTTGTGCTCGCATCCTTTGATCCGAACATTATTTCGGTCAAAATGGTTGTAGTGGCATTTGACACAGAAAGTTCAACAAGAGGCTGGTTCCCTTCCATAGTTTTGAGCCCGGCAGGCCAAGCCCTTGCGGCAACGACGGAAGGCACCGGCAAGATAGCTTCCTAGAAAAACTTGTTTACTTGAAAGTATGGAGGCGTTCCTCCTCTGCACGGATGTAGTACGTGCACAAGTACCTGGCAAGCATGTCTTTTTTCATTAATATGTAGATAAAAAAGTACAAATCTTACAGAGTATGAACATGGATAAAAGAGATTACATATTTAAGACTAAAGATTTGGCAAATGCCTACAGGTTTTGGATTGAAAAAAGATAAGTGCCATGTAATCCCTTTCTCTTTCTTGTCCCTCTCCTCCTAGGAACTATGGTGGGAGGCAAAGAGGGCAAAAGGAGCGCCTGGGCAGAAGCTCAGCCTGACAAGATCGGGAGTGTACGGACGAAGGCGAGGGACGGAGAGAGCGGCTAGGTGCTGCAGCATGGACACCAGCAAGGAAGACGAAGCCGGAGTCCACGGGGAAGCCTGTCGGGGTCCAGTTGGAAGACTGCTGGAGGAGGCGGAGATACCTTCCACACCCAACACCCCGGCAAATCGCCTTGCCGGGGAGGAGATGCAGGTGCAGATGGTGGTGCCGCTAGCTGATGGTGACGGTGCAGCTGGTGTTCAGCTGGAGTCGGAGCCGTCGTCCTGCCCACCGGCACCACCGTCATCGCCATCACTATCCTCCTTGTCGCTGTCGCTCGAGGAGGAGCTTTCATCATTGGCCGAGCTATCCGCGCAACACCCTAAGCGAGCACCCGAGGGCCCGAAGACATTGATGGAGAGCAGGGTGGCGTCCATTAACTTGAAGTGAAGGACGTGCCCCGCCGCCAAGCTATGGGCGCGAGCAAGTGTTTTATAGCCACGCCGGAGAAGCATGACATGAGGTGAAGGGAACTCTACATCCGCCCGCATGCTGCCATTACGGCGGCCCCTCATGTGCAGCCACAGTACAGCGACTGTTCAACCTCCATCACCCTTGCGAATGGGGTTGGAAGCCGAAGACGACTACGCAGAGGCCCGTGCAACTTGACGATGAATTCCAGTGGTTGGTCCCCGACGTGGCCTTCGTTCGGGCCCAGCGCAACTGGAGAAGGGGCGATCAAAGCACTGCCCCGTCCTCCTCGACCCCGGGCACCATGGCGGGCACGTCCACGTCCTCTACCACCTCCTCTCATGACGGGCTCCGCCCCTGCATCCCCAGCGGGAGGAGGGAGGTGTTGTCGAGCAAAAACTCTCGTCGCCACCATTGGAGTACCACCACGCCCTCTCCCCCTTACCATGGTGGAGAAAAGATGCTAGAAGGAAGAAGAAGGGGAGGTGTGTGAATAAGCACCTCGCATGTGTCTCCTTTTATAGGCAAACATGATCGGGGGCTAGCTCCTCCCTCAAGAGGAAACCGCCTCGTTCCACCAATCTAGCCACTCTGTGTCACCAACAGTGCATGAAATCAAGACCGCCCTCCGGCACCTATCCACGGTGCCTGGTTTTCTGCCAGGGCACTCATTCTCACGCCCTCCGCGTCCGCCACCAACTCTGCGCAATGCATGCAGCATACGTGGTGGAAACGGCAAGGGCGGAAGAATGAGCGGAATGGCAGTTACCACCCCGTGAATGTGGGACGTGGGCATCCCACGGATCGTGGTGTAAATTTCCCCATGTCGTCTCGCATGACGTACGGGAAAATCGGAAACCAACTCAAGCACAAGTTAATGAAGAAGCAAGGAAAATATCAAGGAATAGGAGAAAACTATCTCAATGTGCCCTTCTTGTGTACTTGATGGGGCCTACCCCAACGATGGTTAGGAGAACGTTTGAACCGGGCCCGGGGGCTCCTGTCGGTGCAAGAAACCTTTGTGTATGTTGCCCGGACTATACATAGGCACAATGGCAAAGGAAGCAAACTTCACCAAGTATGCAACTCAAAACCAAGCTAGACAAACAGCTCTTTGAGAGATCAAAGGGCGGATCAAGAAGACCAACAGAAGCCAAAATAGCAAGGCATCACTAGGGGAAAGCCTTCCTTGCCTAGCAGGCGAGCCTAGTCAGGTCGAGGCCTCCCCAAGGACGAATCCAAGAATTCCCCGGGAGGCTTGCCGGGGCTGCTAAAGGAGAATCGCCCCGCCAAGACTCCACCGTTCCATCGCTCCACCACACTGTGATGCAAGTCATCTATCAGTGCGTGTCGAGCCCCCAAGTGATTAAGTGGCCATCATTTGTCATGTGGCATCTATTTGGAAGGAAGATTACCCCTAGATGACACCCGTCCAGAGGCATGTCAAGCAGACATGTAGAAGATGATTAAGTGGCACGGCAAGCTTGCTGGGCTACATCCTTGGCATGACACCTAGCAGTGCATTTAATGCACTTTGTCCTAACTACCAGAGTTAGGTATGATTGCACTGTTGGCTATCTAATCACTAGATAATGATTGTTTTGCCACTATGGTTACCCCTTAGCCTATAAAAGGAGGTCCTTGGCTACCTAGAAAAGGATTCGGACCCTTGTATACTCATAGTCGCGTAGCTTCTCTCTCTGAGGCGACCTTGCCAGGCTTGAGCGCAGCGCGTTCATTGTGGTCCTCCCCTCAATCCACCAAAGCAGGAGTAGGGTTTTACGCTTCCCAATGGCCCGAAACTGGGTAAAAACCACTAGCATCACCCCTATCGTGTTGTTTCATGGCTTTTGCTCTTTGTGCAATGTGACCCTCCCCCTTGCAAGAACCACAAGAGGCTGATGGCCCCATAGGTGATCATGTTCCACCATGACAGGCGGGTTAAAAATGGATAACAAAGTGGCTTCTTGGTGTTCAGAATGTGGTATCTTATAAATTCTACCATGGCAGAGTTTATAACATATTAGAATCAAACTTTTAGGGTTTACAGTTGAGATGCTCGTATCGAAATCCATCGATCATTTTCCATGCATTCTCTGAGTACTATGGAAGTTCATTATTTCTTATACTACTTAATAGAACATACATATTCATCATCATCACATCATTACCAACAGTAGCATAAAACATGACCTACAACGACGGACGATCACTTAGGCAACATGAGAGAGAGAGAGTCAGACCTACTCCACATCTGGTTCAGCGGCAATGAATCCGAGGAAGAGAAAGGTCCCTGTACATCCTTGCTGTAGCACAAAGATCATCATGTCTCCAATATCCATGTCATACATGTCGACTACTTTGCTCCACCCATGAAGGACGATGCTTACATCTCCTTCTTCTGAAGCCGAGTGTGAAGTAGAACCAATGTTGACTCTAGGATGGAGAACAAAAGCCATCCCTCCTTTTGTACCCATCTCCTTAGGCACAAGACGTTATGTGACGATCCGAGACCAGCGCTCCAGATGCCTTCCATGTTTTTTGTTGCCGCCGAGTGTTTTATTTGTTTGTTGCATTCATCATCGCATCATTCGCATTGCATCGGCACTCCGTTGCCATCATGTTTTAAAACTTGCATTCGTTCGTTGTTGTCGTTTCTCCCTTTGCCTTCATCCCCTTCTCTCGGACCGCTTTGTCTTCATTAGCCTTCCGTCAAACCCCTCGCGCGCATCCGAAACTTACCCGAACCTGACCCGCTCAGTCATCTCCATTGGATTAGGATCATCCCCAAATATCCCTAAAATATCTTCGGTTTCTTCTTTGACTCCCCTAACCTATTTATCCCGGGCCGTCCGATTTTGATCGGATGACCTAAACTCCCTCATTTCCTTATATATAGAGCAACCCCTAACCAAATCAGACCAAACCCTTGATTTGAGGAGGTTTGTCCCTCGCTGCCGCCACTCCACCAAATCCCCCTCGGGATCCAAGCCCGCAGCTAGCCTCTCTCTGCCTCCCTCGTTTTCAGCATCACACCTACTAGAGCTGCACCCGATCCAGATCCTCTCCCGCCTCCGACCACCTCCCGCATTTGCGGCACCAGGACAACCACCTCCTCCCTTTGATCCATCCTCGTGCCCGCCTCCAGATCGAGCAGGAGGCTCGATCCCGAGCTCCTCAAGCCCCAAGCTGCCCGATCCAACTCCTCCGCCCTCCCGTACCAGAAGCCATGGATGGCCTCGTCACCGCGCCACTCCGGCGACCCAGCCCGCCGGCGACCTCGACCTCCAGGTCCGGCTGCCTCTGTTCAGCTACTGCTGACGAGCAGATGAGTCGCCACTCGTCTCCTCTTTCTCTCCCTTTTTTCCTCTCCTTCCTCCTCTTATCTCTCTTGCCCTTCATGAAACACCATTGATGGCCTCCTGTAGCTCCAGCTCCACCAGAGCCACTACTCGCAGCTCGCCGGACCATTAACAACCAGCCCCACCAGCGGCGCCCTGCCTCGTCGCCATCGTCAAGCCCCTCAGGTGAGCCACGCCTCGCCGCCCCATTGCCCTGCCTCCCCGTCCGCTGTTTCTCCCTTTGAACCTCCTCCTTTTCTCGTTCGTATAGGAGGCCTCCGATGGAGCAGCTCACTGCCGGGATACCCCTCCTCGACCTCCATCGTGCCCGGTTCCACGCCCTCTGTCCTTCACCGCCGCGCCGGATATCCCTGATGTCGCCGCTCTGCTTCTTCTCCCTGTCGAGCAGAGGACCACGGCCTCGATCGAAGCCAGCTCGTGAACGCTGCATGGCCCAGCAACCTCCAGGCCAAGTGCCCCCCTTCTGGCTTACCTCTCCATCGACTGGGCTTGGCCCATGGTGAGCAGCCCAGTCTGCCCAGCAGTTTTGGCCCATGTAGTGTTTTTTTCATGTCTGCGAATTTGCCTAATAATCTAGTGATTTACTATTTTACAGAAAAAACCTCGTACTTCATGCATATAATAACTCCACAACTGTGTATTGGATTAAAATGATTTAAATATGTAAAATGCTTAGAATTTTGTCTACTTTCATAATATGCCACTTTCATCTATGTTTAAAATGTTGTTTGACTAAATTTGCTCAAATGCCATGCTAAAATGATTTATTTAATAACTAAATATCCATAGCTCTGAATTAAATAAACTTTATATGTAAATGGGGTAGAATAATGCATAGATTAACATGGTGGCATTACTTTGCATGTTTAACAAATCTAAAATATGGTTTTAGGCAGAACAGTACCAAAATCAAAATATGCACATGGGGATTTTCCGGAATTGTTGTTTGTTGTTTCCGGCCTCATTTAAACTTGCCTAAATAGTTAGTTTACTTATGCTTCACCTCTTGCCATGTTAACCAACATTTAATCTTGATGAGTAGCATAAACGGGAGTGAACTAAATATTGGAATGTGGTGTCTCGTCAATATGCAACTCGTTACATATTGAGCTCCACTTAACTTGTAGTATTGTTTGTGCACTTTGCCATGCCATGCCTCATTAAACCGGACATGCATCATCCTTGATTGTGCAGCATGCCATGTTTATGTGATGGTTGTTTACCATGTCATTTGCTTCTTTCTGGTTATACTTCTTCTAGATAGTCCCGGTTACGTTGCAATTGCGAGGATTCGTTCGACTACGCCCATTCATCTAATCCGGTGTTCTTCCTAGCAGGATTTCAGGCAAGATGACCGTCACCTTGGATTTCACTACTATCTTTGCTATGCTAGTTGTCTCGATGATATCGCTATGTCGCGCTACCCACCACTTGTTTATCGAGCCTCCCAATATGCCATGAAATAGCCTGTAATGTTTTCCACCATCCTCGCAAACCGTTGTTTGGCTATGTTACCGCTTTGCTCAGCCCCTCATATAGCATTGCTAGTTGCAGGTGTAGTTACAGGTTGTTCCATGTTGGGACATGGATATCATGGGATATCACAATATCTCTTATTCAATTAATGCATCTATATACTTGGTAAGGGTGGAAGGCTTGGCCTTTTGCCTGGTGTTTTGTTCCACTCTTGTCACCCTAGTTTCCGTCATACTGGTGTTATGTTCCTTGATTTTGCGTCCCTAACACGATGAGGGTTTATGGGCCCCTCTTGACAGTCGCTTTGAATAAAACTCTTCCAGCAAGGCCCAACATTGGTTTTACCATTTGCCTATTAACAACTAAAAACTAGCATAGGGACCTATCGGCCCCTAAGGTCTCTTAATCAACCCCCCCCCCCCCGGGGTAATGCTCCTCATGAGTGTTGGTCCAAACCGGGCGATGTCTGGCGCCCCCTGGGCAACCAGGGTCTCAGCCAACCCGACGTCTGGCCCATCGGGTGTACCCTGAGAGTGAGATATGTGTGACTCCTATCAGGCTAGGTCGGTGCATCGGGAGGTCTTTCTGGTTTTGTTTTACCATTGTCGAAATGTCTTGTGCAGCAGGATCCCGAGTTTAATCGGATGTCCCGCGATAGAGGATTGTCTCCGTGGATCATGAGCTTGTCATGGCCTAAGTTGGGACACCCATGCAGGTTTTAAACTTTTGAGAGTCCTGCCCGCGGTTATGTGGCAGATATGAATTTGTTAATATCCGGTTGTAGTGGACTTTACTAAACTCAATTAAAATACACCAACAGTGTGCGTAATCATGACTGTCTCTTTTCAGGTGCGTTCGAGAAGAGAACATGGTTGGGTTATGTTTGAACGTAAGTAGTTCAGGATCACTTCTTGATCATTACTAGTTTGCGACCATTGCGTAGTTTCTCCTCTTACTCTTATACTCATAAGTTAGGCACCATACATTGCTTAGCCGCTTGCTGCAACCCCTCCACTTATCCTTTACATACCGATTAAGATTTGCTAGTCTTGATACCCATGGTAATGGGATTGCTGAGTCCTTTGTGAAGCCCTCGATTTGACCGTACACTAATCATACACGCAAATGTGTACGATCAAGATCAAGGACTCACGGGAAGATATCACAACACAACTCTAGACACAAATTAAAATAATACAAGCTTTATATTACAAGCCAGGGGCCTCGAGGGCTCGAATACATAAGCTCGAATACACAAGAGTCAGCGGAAGCAACAATATCTGAGTACAGACATGAGTTAAACAAGTTTGCCTTAAGAAGGCTAGCACAAAAGCAACATCGATCGAAAAGGCAAGGCCTCCTGCCTGGGAGCCGCCTAACTACTCCTGGTCGTCGGCTGTCTTCACGTAGTAGTAGGCACCCTCGGGGTAGTAGTAGTCATCAGTGGCGTCGTCTGGCTCCTAGGATCTGTCATCTGGTCACAACAATCGGGTATGGGAGAGAAAGAGGTAGCAAAGCAACCGTGAGTACTCATCCAAAGTACTCGCAACACTTACATCAGAACTAAACTAAGTATGCATCTGTATCAAAGGAATGGGTCGTATCTGTCAACTAAACTGCAGAATGCCAGAAGAAAAGGGGAAAGCCTAGCCTATCGATGACAAGCATCTTCAAGCATCTTGTAGCATATAGAAGAGTATAGATCAAAATAATGTAAAGTAGTAGTAGTGTTATCAACCTCGGCCAGAGATCCTTTCTTGACTCCCTGCGAGAAAGCAATCCCGGAGCCATACTATCCAGTTATCACCTCAAGTATTCAGTTCTAATTGTATCGATCGGGATACAACTCCAAGTGTTCGTTACTATAGGACAGGCTATCGATAGATGTTTTCTTCCCTGCAGGGGTGCACCAACTTACCCACCACGCTCGATTAACTTCGGCCGGACACACTTTCCTGGGTCATTCCCGGCCTCGGCCAAACAATACGCCGCAACCCGACCTAGGCTTAATAGAGAGGTCACGCACGCCGGACTAAGCCTATGCCCCCAGGGGTGATGGGCCATCTCCCTGGGAACTCCTGCACATTGCGTATGCGGCCGGTGAGCATACCTAGCTACCTCCTTCAACAAGGCAGGAGCTTATGCATACCAACCCGGCACGCACCGCTCAATTGCTGACGTCTATTAAGCTTCGGCTGATGCATAGGACGCAGAACACCCATACAATGCCCACATGATGGTTAGTGCTATTAGGCCAGAGGCCCCTTGGATCAAATATCCAAATCGTAGTGGGTTAGGAGCACGCGATAACGAGCAGAGAATCATGATCGATGTGACCCCGTCGCCCCGTCTCGAGTACTTGTGGCAAGGGCTAAAAATGCCCGGCAATGCCTCGTAAGTATCTCGCGGGCACCTTCCAGGTCAACCCGACTCCACATCACTCGCTATTAAGCTCGCGCGGGTACCCCTCAGGGCTGACCCGTCTTTAGTAACATGGTTGAGTGTAAAGTATCGTAACCATTGTAACTGTGTGTCTAACACCAAGGGGAAAACCCGAGGAATCACCCCCGGTGAATTCCACTCGATGTTATCATCAAGGTGAATGTAAGAGGATCCACCCTCGAGGTTCACACTTGAGGGGTTGCACGACAGAGCCGTATCGGAAGTGGTTAAGGAGGAAATCACCCTCGATGACCACTACCGTATAACTACACTACAGAGATCTCACCAGGAGTGATGTAAGAGGTTCCACCCTCGGCACTCGATGGTAACTCTGCGGAGTTGTAAAACTAGGGGGGGCGTGATGTGCGGTGTCGGGGCCTGGACGTCGATCACGTTGATCGAGTCATCGAACATAAAGCGGGGCAACTTGGACAAGGTGGGGGTCACTGATGGATCACTAACCAACCTAACAAAGCAGTTTAGGATAAGCAGGTAAGGTATGAAAGCAGGTAACAAAAACAGGCTATGCATCAGAGTAGGATCATACATAAAGCAGTAGCAGTTCTAATGCAAGCATGAGAGGGAAAGAAATGGGAAATATCGGAATGCTCAAGGAGGGTTTGCTTGCCTGGAAGCTCTGCTGAAAAAGAAGAAGTGTCGTTGACGACGTAGTCGATCACAGGGGCGGCATCGGTCTCGGGGTCTATCGGAGAGAAGAGGGGGAAGAAACAGTAAATACAAAGCAAACAAAGGTACCACTAAGCATTACATGACGATAGGCAGAGCTAGGGTTGTCCTAACGTAGTACTACACGTTGCAGACGGAGGGGATAAACATCCGAGGATGAATTCCTGGCATTAGACGAATTCCTGACAGATGAAAGAGAGGGGACGGTTCCATGTTCAACATGCTAGGGGCATGTGACAGGTGAATGGACCACACATTCAGATTTGTGGGATTTTTCTGAGCAACTTTCATATAGAAAACATTTTCATCGGAGTTACGGTTTAATTTCTATGATTTTCTAAAGATTTAAACATTTTCTAGAATTATCTAAAATAATAGAAATGGAATTATGACGTCAGCAGAGTGTCAGCATGACATCAACAGGTCAACAGACCCGCTGACTGGTCAAACTGGCCAGTGGGTCCTACATGTCATACACAGAGGGCTAACAGTGGGTTATTTTAATTAACCATGGTTAATTAGCAGCTGGGCCCCACATGTCAGTGACTAATTATCTTAACTAATTATGTTTATTTTTTAAAACACTTATTAGACTATTTAACAGAGGGGGGCCGACATGTCAGTGGCTGGGACTGCCCAGTCAGGGAGGGTGAGTGAAACTCACCGAGGGAGCACAAGAGGGCTCGTCGGCGGCTTAGGAGCATCAAGGGGTTGGCGGAGCAACGACGACGTCGCGGCGGCCGCAGTTGGGGAAGAAGACGCGAGCGACGACTCCTCGGGCTCGATCCGGTGATGAGGACGAAGAAGCTGCCCACCGTGGACCTCCTGGATACCTCGGAGGGAGGAATGGGCGCCGGTAGCCGCGGTGCTCGGCGGCGACGCCGCTCGGTGTTCAAGGAGGACGAGCGAGAGGAGAGGGGAGAAGGGATGGGGAGGTCCATGGGGAGTGGATGAGGGGGGGGGGGTCTAGGGGCAAGGGGAGCCCGAGGCATCGCCCTTATCCCCTCGGGGCGGCGCCGGCGAGGTGGGCTCGACGGGGACGCAGCACTGTTTGGGCGCGGTCGGTGGAGCAGTGCGCGGGGAAGGAGGCGACTAGGGGGGATGGGGGGAGTGGGTTGGGTCAGACGGATGGGCCAGGTGGGCCGGCCTGGACTGTGAGCTGGGCCGCCTAGTCCAGTGGGGGTCCTTTCTGTTTTTTTATTTTTTTCTTTTTCTTTTTCCAGCAGCTTTAGCATTTTATTTTGCCACAAACGACTTTGCAAAAATATCCCACTGGCCAAAACAAATTCAAAGAAGTATTGTGCACTGCCACAAAAATGTTGGGAATGTTTTGAATCCCTTTGGATTTATTAAAAAGAGAAAAGGGCATTTTAATAGGCTGTTTTGGCTCTGTTAAAAGCATTAGGCCCATTTAGAGTTGATGATGATGTTGCGTTCCTTAACAACAAATATTTTTGGATTATTTGCTAAAAGGTGAACATTTTTCCAACAAGTTTTGATCAACTCCATTTTGCACTTTGACTTTGAATGGGATTCAAAGAAGGAATTTGAAAAAAAAAATATTATCCCAACATGATTATTATTGCAAATCTCAGTAGCTTAGCATCATCATAATGGATTACTGTAGCATGACACTGGGGGTGTTACAAATCTCCTCCACTACAAGAAATCTCGTCCCGAGATTTATGTGCGGAAGCAAAGAGTAACTTCGGGAGAACTGACCCTTATAGGGTTAATTATCTGGTGAACAATTCAGGGAATGTGGCAGAAGTGTCTCTCGAGTTGAAACTTAAGAAATCATCAAGAGCAAAATAAGAAGATTCAATAGGAAGTTTCAAGTGAATGGACAAACGATCGATACCTGAACAGAGTGTGAGAAGGGGGTTCACAGCATCGGGAATAGGTCATCTCTCGGACGGTGGCTCATGACAACACACAAAGCCAAGAGCAATGATACTTTAGAATAGAGGATATACAAGAGAGTCAGGTTCCGATCCTGCGGAACTGTGGGTTATGGGCCCACCATGTGGGTTAAAAGTAGCAAGGGGGCCGATAGCAAGGCATGTCATATAATAGACGGTCAGGTATGTTGCCAACAACGTTAGTACCAAGGGCGAGGGATGAAGAGAACCATTTTCCTGCTCGTTGAACGAGGCGGGCCATTAGGCAAAGTTCTCATCCATCGGTGGCTACCGGAATGTCAACAACAATTGTAACCGGGTCTTTACTGTCAGAGTTGTACATTGAGTTGTTTACCTAAGCAGGAAACTATCTCTACTGAGATAAGTTAGTTTACCGGAAAGGTTAAAAAAAATAATGGAAAGGAAAATATGGTTAGTATATTAATCAGAACAATGGAAAGGAAAATGTGTTTAAACACATATTTCAGGGGGTATATCCTTCCCAAGGGAAAGCAGAGCATGATATCCATGACAGGATAGAACTATAAAACCATTTGGTTAAGGGGAAAAATTTCATGACATTACCCATACAACAGTGTTTGGATAATTGATAAAGAAAATTTAGTATTGTGCTTCAAATGTTCTTATTGAATATCGGATTACCACAGACAGGCTTCGAGATAGCATTGACATGGTTTTCAAGCAAAGGTTAGACTTTGGATACACAAAGGATCCATCAGAAACAACTTAGAAAATAAGTCATACAATTTTAGCAGGGAAAGGATGAGGGTGTGGCCGACGGGCTCAGCCACAATCCATTGACATGCCAAAAAGGATGTATTTCCAAAATTATATGAACAAGTTTGTGTTGGGGAAGGAAAGAATGTTGTGATGATAACATAAATCATCGAGGGGGAGGATTGTATTTCTCACCATGAATTCAACTGATATCCTGGAAAAGTTCAGAATTTTGATGATGATCACGACACATTTGTCGAGAGATTTCATGAAGATGTCACCGAGCAAAAAAAAGAAGGAAGAAGTGAAAGGCTATGAGAACCACGGATTCGACTCAAGCTCAAAGTCAAGCTTGTTGTTCAAGGTGAAATGATAAGATGAGGAAGATCGACGTAAGCTTAGCTCATCATCGGAAGTTGCTCCGGGCATAAGGACCAGGTAGCACAGTTAAAAAGTTGACATGATAAAAAATAGCCGATCAGGCTAGGAATGATGTGATGTGGTATAAAGCTTCTCAGTATCAAGTACTAGGTGTAATGCAAGAAGGTAAATCGGAGTAGAGGTTGGACGGGGAAATGATTTGCAGGGGATAAGTAATTTTAACTTACCCAGTAAATGGCATCAAGGAGGAAATATGGTCGGGACCATAACTGCAAGGGATCCAATTTATGATACCGGAAGAATTATTCAAATGATTAAATATCCTTGCAAGAAGCTTTCATGATAAGTTCCACACCGTGTCCGTGGGCATGAACACAAAGGTTCAGGATCGACTCCCACTTCTACAATGCATAACCTTTCATTTTACTTCTCGCTCTTGATGAAGCTGTAGTATTGAAATTTTATCTGACGAAAAGCCAGTAGAGTAAAACCTGCATAACTTTCAAGTTCACATAGATTAGGGAAGGCATAGGTTCAACCCATCGGGGCATCTTAGGAACATATATCATAAATTTCGAGAATAAATAACACAAGCTCGGTAGTAGAGCATGCTTGAGAAAGTGGAGGATACAATTTACCAAAAGCATTATGTATCCGAGGAAAGACTCACAAGCTTATTGAATATGAAGGACGTTGTCGGATAAAATCCGAAAAAGGGGTCTGGTGGTCCACAAGGGATATTATGTGAGCATCAATATTCAACCACAGGAAGAAAGAATGCAAGGAAATCAGATTATAGAAACAATTCAGTAACTCAAAGCTCAATTGCAAAGGAATTATGAATTCCAAGACAAGGGATCAGAAGCAATGCTCTGATTAGGGATGGATAGGTAGAACAGCCTTAGGGTATAATCGATGGCGATTTGACTGATCGAGATGCAGCACATGTTAAAATGACGTCTGAGTCGGAAGGATGAATTCTAGGATCTGATTGAGGATTGCGAGTATTCACAACATATTGTATCAACAGACTCAAAATGATAATGACAAAGGACGACAATAAGATTACTAGACTTATGGTATTAACCATAATGCAAGCAAGCAAGAAATTCAAGAGCAATAGGCTGTTGAGGATTTTCACAAGAACGAATGGTATTACAAAGACTTTTGTGAAGTACATGAATCAGCTAAGGATGAGCAGATACTCAGTAGGTGCACAAAGTTATCCGTAGGGTATTCAGATGACAAGGAACTGCAAGGCAGTAAGCTTAGAGGATTTTCGGAAAAAGGAAAGCAGTTCAGGGCATCTTGTAATAACAAGATCAATGGGATAGAATGTAAGATTGGTAAGTGTGTGTAGTTATCCATAAGGATATTTCGGTTGTAGGAATTGCAAAGTCAACAGGCACAAATTCTCGAGAGAATATCGTAGAGTATCTTCAGAATATTCTGATGCAGCAGGCAATCATCTGAAATAAGGGGCTCTCCGGGCGGATGTGATCACGAGATCCTAATGTTCGAGTTACTAAAATCATTTAACCCGAAAATAGAAGAGAGATCAGAGTCCCAGAGTATAGACGAGGAATAAACGATCCTAATACCACCCAAATGTCAACATGGGCCCGTAAGGCACACAACCATGTTAGTAGTAGTTTTTCAGTGACTAGACTCGACTTCGGCCAAGGAGTGTGGAAGGGGGATTCGTACAGGCAGTTGGCTCTAATACCAACTTGTGAAGCCCTCGATTTGACCGTACACTAATCATACACGCAAATGTGTACGATCAAGATCAAGGACTCATGGGAAGATATCACAACACCACTCTAGACACAAATTAAAATAACACAAGCTTTATCTTGCAAGCCAGGGGCCTCGAGGGCTCGAATACATAAGCTTGAATACACAATAGTCAGCGAAAGCAACAATATCTGAGTACAGACATGAGTTAAACACGTTTGCCTTAATAAGGCTAGCACAAAAGCAACATCGATCGAAAAGGCAAGGCCTCCTACCTGGGAGCCGCCTAACTACTCCTGGTCGTCGGCTGTCTTCACGTAGTAGTAGGCACCCTCGGGGTAGTAGTAGTCATCAGTGGCGTCGTCTGGCTCCTAGGATCTGTCATCTGGTCACAACAATCGGGTATGGGAGAGAAAGAGGTAGCAAAGCAACCGTGAGTACTCATCCAAAGTACTCGCAAGACTTACATCAGAAGTAAACTAAGTATGCATCTGTATCAAAGGAATGGGTCGTATCTGTCAACTAAATTGCAGAATGCCAGAAGAAAAGGGGAAAGCCTAGCCTATCGATGACAAGCATCTTCAAGCATCTTGTAGCATATAGAAGAGTATAGATCAAAATAATGTAAAGTAGTAGTAGTGTTATCAACCTCGGCCAGAGATCCTTTCTTGACTCCCTGCGAGAAAGCAATCCCGGAGCCATACTATCCAGTTATCACCTCAAGTATTCAGTTCTAATTGTATCGATCGGGATACAACTCCAAGTGTCCGTTACCATAGGACAAGCTATCGATAGATGTTTTCTTCCCTGCAGGGGTGCACCAACTTACCCACCATGCTCGATTAACTCCGGCCGGACACACTTTCCTGGGTCATTCCCGGCCTCGGCCAAACAATACGCCGCAACCCGATCTAGGCTTAATAGAGAGGTCACGCATGCCGGACTAAGCCTATGCCCCCAGGGGTCTAGGCCATCTCCCCGGGAACTCCTGCATGTTGTGTACGCGGCCGGTGAGCAGACCTAGCTACCTCCTTCAACAAGGCAGGAGCTTACGCAGTCCAACCCGGCGCGTGCCGCTCAATCACTGACGTCTATTAAGCCTCGGCTGATGCATACAACGCAGAACGCCCATACAATCCCCACGTAATGGTTAGTGCTATCAGGCCAGAGGCCCCTCGGATCAAATATCCAAATCGTAGTGGATTAGGAGCACGCGATAACGAGCAGAGACTCACGATCGGTGTGACCCCGTCCCCCTGTCTCGAGTACTTGCGGCAAGGGCTAAGAATGCCTGGCCACGCCTCGTAAGTATCTCGTGGGCACCTTCCAGGTCAACCCGACTCCACATCACTCGCTATTAAGCTCGTGCGGGTACCCCTCAGGGCCGACCCATCTTTAGTAACATGGTTCAGTCTTAAGTATCGTAACCATAGTAACTGTGTGTCTAACACCAAGGAGAAAACCCCGGGAATCACCCCCGGTGAATTCCACTCGATGTTATCATCAAGGTGAATGTAAGAGGATCCACCCTCGAGGTTCACACTTCAGGGGATGCACGACAGAGCCGTATCGGAAGTGGTTAAGGAGGAAATCACCCTCGATGACCACTACCGGATAACTACAATACAGAGATCTCACCAGGAGTGATGTATGAGGTTCCACCCTCGGCACTCGATGGTAAATCTGCAGAGTCATACAACTAGGGGGGGCATGATGTGCGGTGTCGGGGCCTGGACGTCGATCACGTTGATCGAGTCATCAAACATAAAGCGGAGCAACTGGGACAAGGTGGGGGTCACTGATGGATCACTAACCAATCTATACTAAGCAGTTTAGGATAAGTAGGTAAGGTATGAAAGCAGGCAACAAAAACAGGCTATGCATTAGAGTAGGATCATACATAAAGCAGTAGCAGTTCTAATGCAAGCATGAGAGGGAAAGAAATGGGCGATATCGGAATGCTCAAGGAGGGTTTGCTTGCCTGAAAGCTCTGCTGAAAAAGAAGAAGTGTCGTCGATGACGTAGTCGATCACAGGGGCGGCATCCGTATCGGGGTCTACCGGAGAGAAGAGGGGGAAGGAACAGTAAATACAGAGCAAACAAAGGTACCAGTAAACATTACATGACGATAGGCAGAGCTAGGGTTGTCCTAACGTAGTACTACACGTTGCAGATGGAGGGGATAAACATCCGAGGATGAATTCCTGGCATTAGACAAATTCCGGACAGATGAAAGAGAGGGGATGGTTCCATGTTCAGCATGCTAGGGGCATGTGACAGGTGAATGGACCACACATTCAGATTCATGGGATTTTTCTGAGCAACTTTCATATAGAAAACATTTTCATCAGAGCTACGGTTTAATTTCTATGATTTTCTAAAGATTTAAACATTTTCTGGAATTATCTAAAATAATAGAAATGGAATTATGACATCAGCAGAGTGTCAGCATGACATCAGCAGGTCAACACACCCACTGACTGGTCAAACTGGCCAGTGGGTCCTACATGTCATACACAGAGGGCTAACAGTGGGTTATTTTAATTAACCATGGTTAATTAGCAGCTCGGCCCCACATGTCAGTGACTAATTAGCTTAACTAATTATGTTTATTTTTAAAAACACTTATTAGACTGATTAACAGAGGGGGGCCGACATGTCAGTGGCTGGGACTGCCCAGTCAGCACATTGACTGGGTCAACCCAGTCAACGGGGGGTCAGCGGGGCCACTGGGCAGCGACCCAGAGGCAGGCCCCAGGTGTGCCACGTTGGCTGCGTCGGGGTCTCACCGCCGGCGACCAAAACAGCGGCGGGGCTGGCCGGACTTCGCCGGAATCGCGCCACAGGGGGCCGTTTCGAGCGCGGCTGAGCTCGTTCGGAAGCGGGAGGAGCGGCGCATCCAGCGGTGAGGCTCGCATCGGATGGGGGGGTCGGCAAGGTCGCCGACGACGAGCCGGGGTGGAGGCCGTGGGTGGAGCTAGTCGGGGCTTAGCTGCGGTGCTTGTTGAGCGGATCGGGGAGATGCATTCGACTAAGCGAGGCAGCGTGCATCTAGCGGGGTGGGCCGCACGAGCGGGGGTGGCCGGAGCGGGGCTCTGCAGCGACGAGCGGCGGTGGCCCGAGCTCGGCCATGGCGGGGGGAATCAGCTAGCGTGTGTGCGCGAAAGAGAGAGGGGGAGGGCGAGTGAAACTCTCCGAGGGAGCACAAGAGGGCTCGTCGGCGGCTTAGGAGCAGCAGGGGGTTGGCGGAGCAACGACGACGTCGCGGCGGCCGCAGTTGGGGAAGAAGACGCGAGCGACGGCGGTGGCGCTCCTCGGGCTTGATCCGGAGATGAGGACGAAGAAGTAGTCCACCGCGGACCTCCTGGATACCTTGGAGGGAGGAATGGGCGCCGGTGGCCGCGGTGGAGCGCGGTGCTTGGCGGTGATGGCGCTCGGTGTTGAAGGAGGACGAGCGAGAGGAGAGGGGAGAAGGGACGGGGAGGTCCAGGGGAGTGGATGAGGGGGGGTCTAGGGGCAAGGGGAGCCCGATGTGTCACCCTTATCCCCTCGGGGAGGCGCCGATGAGGTAGGCTCGAAGGGGACGCGGCAATGTGCAAGCGCGGTCGGTGTAGCAATGCGCGGGGAAGGAGGCGACCAGGGGGGATGGGGGGAGTGGGCTGGGTCAGACGGATGGGCCAGGTGGGCCGGCTTGGCCTATGAGCTGGGCCGCCTGGTCCAGTGGGGGGTGCTTTCTGTTTTTTTTCTTTTTCTAGCAGCTTTAGCATTTTATTTTGCCACAAATGACTTTGCAAAAATATCCCACTGGCCAAAACAAATTCAAAGAAGTATTGTGCACTGCCACAAAAATGTTGGGAATTTTTTGAATCCCTTTGGATTTATTAAAAAAAGAAAAGGGCATTTTAATAGGCTGTTTTGGCTCTGTTCAAAGCATTAGGCCCATTAAGAGTTGATGATGATGTTGTGTTCCTTAACAACAAATAGTTTTGGATTATTTGCTAAAAGGTGAACATTTTTCCAACAAGTTTTGATCAACTTCATTTTGCACTTTGACTTTGAATGGAATTCAAAGAAGGAATTTGAAAAGAGATATTATCCCAGCATGATTATTATTACAAATCTTAGTAGCTTAGCATCATCATGATGGATTACTGTAGCATGACGGTGTTACATCCTCGTGGCTCACAGATTACAACAACAACAGTTGCAGGTACAGGTAATGCGATGATCTGACAAGAGAGCGATGCTTGCTTGTTTTGGAGTTCTTCTTATACTTCTTCTTCGATCAAGGGATAGATTCTGGGTTGGGGAGCATGGGATTAGTAGGGTGGATGTGGTTCTTCTTTTTGTTTGGTTTCATCCGTAGTCGGATCCTGCTCCTCTGTATGATGATTTCTATGTATTGATGAACTATTGTATTCATGTTGTAGCTTGTGGCGAGTGTAAGCCTTTATCTTGTATTCTCATCAATTCACTACATGGTATGTTGTAATGATGTCCACCTTACTATGCGCTCGAAATTCGATTGTGCCCTGATCATGAATTCATCAGGTGATTGGGATAGAATCGGATCTTTGGCACTACACATTGCAGGAGTATCTGGTGGAATAACACAATTTGAACACTTTAAGCAATCTACATAAGTATTTGGACTATCTAAATATAATGAGAGTATATACAATTCTAACCATGAGTTTGTCGTTAATGTTGGTCTTGTTCAAAGTGTGCAGTAGGTGCACCCCTGAATGATATCTTGGTCCAACATTGTGACCATCCGAGAGCGTCCAAATTTGATCAACAAAGCCGACGACAAAACATATCTCTTCCCAGCTTACTCTGCTCCCTTCAGTAACCTCCATGTTGTCTATAAAATGTTTTGTTACAATATCCACTCCGTAATAATCTATGAAAATATTTGTAAATAAGATTTGTTAGTAGTCGGATGAAATGTTGTTAGTTAAAATTGGTCGATCTACACGGATGAGTTATTGGATCAGTGCTCAAATGTACCCGGAGGTGACATTTGGGGTTTCCACCTAGTCAGAGGGACATTTCCGTACCTACTTCCAACTGGTACACTTTGGTAAATTCTTTCCAAGTACGTCCTGCGAAAAAGGTCCTATCTTCTTCATTCCAGATCCTGCATAGAAAACAGAAGCCCTCTCTTGTCTGTAGGTGGACATGTATAGTGATCCCGACATATCTGTTTATACTCAGCTTCTTCAGAAGTTCGTCTCTTGAAAATAAGGCGATGCACTCAAGAAAATTCAGAGATTGCTCAAAATTATTTAGGTTGTTTATGAAGCCGGTACCGTTAATGAGAGTGCTAAATACCATTCCTGACAGTGCTTACTAGAATTTAGGAACATTGGATATCACAAATTAGGTTATGAATTTGTTAGTTTCAGAAAAAATTATGAAAATACCAGTTTTGCAATACAAATCTGGAATTTTCTATATCTTAGTAATCATAAAAGAAATTTGCAGATTATAAGTAGGTTACTTCTGACATCTAAAGAGGGGAATGTAACAATAATTGGTACCAAGGGGGTACGGTTGGTACTTTACCAAATTTCGTTAGGTCTACCTATTTTTGGAAACTTCCCATTATAAGCATGATTTATGTTGAACTCATGAGCTTTCCTTCCTTCTTATGAACTAATCATTAAATCCATCAACATTGATGTGGTAAAATTCACATGCAGAGAATCTTCACAACTTAACCAAACACTTGAATGACATGTATGTTCGATACACTTTAAATCTAAGAACCATATGTAAGTTCTTTGAATCCTTGCGGAAGCGTGATGCGGAGGTACTTGTCCTTCTGAACATAGGGGACACCACAGAGATTCCTGGTTTCGAAACAATTCCGACACTGCATATCCAAACCATCGATTATTTCATAAATAACAGTTGGAGGTGATTTGTAGTGGATTAAGGTGATTTTCATAGGATATGGAGACGTATATGAAGACTTACCTGGTCTGATTGAACCTAACAACCTAGTTTTTTTTGCGAGGAGAATACCCCTACCACATCAAGCGTCAGCGACAAGCGGCTACCCTTATCAGCTTGTTTGACCTAGGGGAAAGATGACATCAATCCTTGTTGGCGTAGATGAAGCTGCGGTGAAGTACGGCTACGATACCCGCCAGCGACAGGCGGCGAGAGAGGGAGAGAGACTAGATTTGGGACTATACACGGCTAGTGGGGGTTTTTAGTGAAGGAGATGAACCGAGATGGCGAAGCTGATGGGACTATGCATGGACCTCTCTCTAGTTTGGGCCCACTTGTTAGCTGTAGTCCGGAAATATTAGGATAAAAATGCAACATACATTTTGTAATCAAGGGATAAGGAAAATACATGTAAAATAACAAATAGTGGGGCATTTTCTTCAATGTCAGAATGGACCAGACTTGTGGGGCATTTTCTTCAATGTCATGCATGGAAAATCAGTGAAGTAACTAAAATACATTCCCAAAATTTCCAAAACAAGAACTTTGAAATTATTTTTTAAGGATGTGACAGAACCTTGTAAACATTTACACAGTGTTTACAATGACTCTACAACATCAATTAAATCAACCTCGAGGTATAGCCACTTCCCAGTCGGTCACTCATCCTCGAACTGCTCCAGCCACAAGACGCTTAACATTCAAGTTCTTTTCAGAATGAGGTACCGAAAGGAAAGATACACCTTGCTAATATGGGTTGTCAATCGGACCCATGACACCTATGAGAATCCCACATACATTCTTCAAAACTTGACCAAAGTCATATCACATTTTGGAAAAATGTCATGAAGTAATGCCATAAAATTTCTAAAATCCAGTAAACATGTATTGAAAGAACAAAAAATAATTCTCAAAATTGTGAAAACAATGACTTGGAGGTTAATTTAATAAACATGACTGAAAAGTTAACAAAAAATCATTCTCAAAATTTTCAAAACAGGTAGTTGGAGGTTAATTTCACACACATGACTTAAAAGTTGACCAAGTCATGTCACATTTTTTTGTAAACATGTCATAAAGTAACGTGATAGACCTTCTTCACGCTAATTAACCTACCTTGAAAAAACAAAAGACCATTGCATTTTTTTCAAAAACAAGGACCTTCAGGTTAATTTAAGTGACAGGATGGATCACTATATACATTTAAGCATGCACAGGACCGGTTCTATGCACACTTAAATGTTTACAGTGCCCCATCCCATCAATTGATTTAACCTCGAGGCCACTTCCCATCCGGTCAACCATCCTCATACTAGTCCAGCCCCTGCACACTTAACTTTGAGTTCTATTAGGATGAGCTATGGGTAGGGAAGCTGCTCCTTGATGATATGGGATGCCTCTTCGCATCCTTTATGGAATACCCGGCTGACCGCAGGTCACTGACCCAATGCCACGTCGCCCGCGAACCTAGAAGCTTTGCTCCCTTGTTTAGCTGCTTCCTGCATTTTCGTCTGTTTTTTGCCGCCTGACCACCTATAAAACCTCCTCGCACTGGCCCATTCCGTTGAGCAAATGCTGCACATATCAGTCCCCGGCCATGGTTCATCTGAAAATCAACACTTGCAATAATATCAATGGCAGATGGAATCACCTGAGATCCAGCCATCCATCTCCATGCCCCAGCCCCTCTCCGCCTTGTTCCCCATATGTCCCATTAAGGTCCTTCTCTGGAGGAGCTTGAAGCCGCGCAAAGCGAGCTTGCATAAGAGGAGGCATTGATGGAGGAGGATCATGCGGTGATGGAGATTGATGATGAGCATGACGAGATGGAGACGAAGGAAGATGACTACGAGTACGAAGACGATGAGCCGGTGGTTAGCTATTTGCTTCCGGCAATTGTGGCGGAGCTACCTCCGATGGTGGAGGAGGAGCTGCATTTATCTGCCACCTTGGAGGCGTCGTTAGAGACCCTCATCATTGATCAAACTGATCGTGAGATGGACTCCGCGTCCTTCGTTGGTCCTGTGAAATCGCCTTGCAAGACTTCCTCAGCCCTGACGAAGTAAGGTGTAGCGACCCAAGACCCGAATGGGTCAAGTCTCTGTGCTTATGTGTCATCCCTGGATCAGTATGCTGACACACACAGTACTCGAAGGATTTATAACAGAGGTAAATCACATGTATAAAGTAACGTAAATACTATTACCTCAATCCATATAGCGGAAGCAACAAGGTTGTGGTTCCCATCAACACCAACGGCAAAGTTGAGTGTAGAAATCGTAACCCTAACGTATCACTTACTCGTCGTAAGAAACCTGCAACATAAGACGTTGCAGCCCGAAACGGGTCAGTACATTGAATGTACTGGCAAATTCACACCATAGAGAATGATGAACAATGGCTATCACTACATGCATATTTGGCTGGTGGAAAAGCTCTATGGTTATAAGGTTTTTGCGTAAAGCCAATTTTTCCCTACTGCAAAGGAATAAATTTATTTAACTATCATGGTGGTTGTGAAACATTGAGAATGGTTGACAGCATTCTCAATCCCAATTAAAAGTAATTAAAACCCAACAACATTAATTAGAAGTAACGTGATGAGATTCACATGATATTCAAGTACTAGATACTCAAGTTGTCCATAACCGGGGACACGGCTAATCATGATTAGTTTGTTACACTCTGCAGAGGTTTGCGCACTTTTCCCCACAAGACTCGATCGCCTCCGTTTGGTTTCTCGCACTACAGGGTGTTTGAGAAGACGGATGACCGAGACACAGTCTTTCAGAAGCGCTAGCACCTTACATGTGGGGTAGACCGTACCACCTACAACCCCTACATCTGCTAGTCCACCCCGTAAGAGTTCGCACAACTTAGTCAACTATGCCAAAGCCCATAGCAGCATGTGGCTGCACACGGAAGTTTCTAGCTTGAATTATCTTATGATCCCTTTGAGCCTGGGTGGCGGTCCGAAAAAAAACAGGCAAGTCCTGATAGACATCAGGTGCCTCAATCCACCCAGATGTGTGTTTAAGTTGCCACCTTAGATAAACCATTAAAATTATCAACTCACATCCTGTCATGGATATCACTCACCCCAATCCACGTCTACTAGCATAGCATGGCATAATAAGCAAACGTAGAAGTAACTCCCAAAGGTTTGATAATAAACAGGTAATAGGTACTACCTCATCTACTTCCCATCCCATAATTTAATTAGATCCTAATCATGCAATGTGTGAGGATTGATCTAATGCAATAAAACTGGGTTGTAGAAAAGGTATGATCAAAGTGTGAACTTGCCTGCAATGTTGATGAAGATGATGCGCACTCAAAACTCTTGATAGATCTACTCGTCACACTCCGGTCAATCTATCGTAAGCAACAATAGTAACCACACAATAAGTACTCATCTAATGCACAAGTAAAACTCGAACAAGAGACGAACCAGAAAGTTCAACTTAAGAACTCCGGTTGCAAAGAAAGAACGAACCGAACAAACGACGGAAAAACGGCGGAAGAAAACAACTCGGTTCTAGCAAGTTGAAACTAGGTCAAATTTTACCGGGCAAAAACTTGTTCAAGTTGATTAGACGGAACGGCGGTTTCGAAACGAAACTCCAGGCGCTTGAATCACCTGATTCCGATAAACGAGCGAGAAGATAAACTAGAACGAAGATCGGATCTGAGATCGCGATCGCGGAATAAATCCGACGAGAAGAAAAAGAAGAACGGTTAAACGAACGGGCGTCGTTAACCGGGAATCGGTGATCACGTTCGTTGAGACGAACGGTCCGAAAGAAGAACGAAAACCGATCTAGAAAACCGGAACGGTTTGGCGAAGAATCGGAGAGAAAACGAATCGGTAGAGAAGAAAAGAATCGGAACGGTTTATAAGAAAAACCGAGGGAAAGAAGAGACGCGGCGCGGTACCTCCGGCGAACGGCGGCGACGGCGGCGTTGACGCAGGGCGGCGGCGGGCGGTGACGCGGCAGGCGGCGCGGCAAGGTGCGGCGGCGGCGGGGCAAGGTGCGGCGCGGCGGGCAGGGCGGCGGGGGTGAGGCGGCGGGCGAGGCGGGTGATGGTGAGGTGGTGGTGCGGCGGCGGCGGTGGGCAAGGTGCGGCGCGGCGCGGTGGTGGTGAGGCGGCTTAGGCGCGGGGCGGCGGTGACGCAGGGGCGCGGGGTGCAGCTGCGTGCTGCTGCTTGTTGGGCCTTGATTTGATGTGTTTAGAGGGGGGGTGCTTGGTATTTATATGGGGAGGGGGAGAAAACTTGGTGTAGGGGTCAAGGAATTGGACTAGGACTAGGAAAGAAAAGAGGGAAAAGATCTAGAAAAAAACGAAAGTAGATGAATCCTACTAGGAATCCACAAAGGACGGCGGCTCCCTGGCGCCTTGCGCCTGGTGCGGCTCCTCCCTGGGCGTGGCGCGCGATGGCCTCTGGCCTGGCTGGCTCGGTGGCTTGGGCCTTAGGCCCAAGTCGCTGGAGCTCTCTCTCTCTTTTTTTTTCTAAAACTGTTCCGCGCTCGGAAAAAAAAACAAAACGAGATCTAAACGAACTCCAAATCTAATAAAGTAAATTTTCCCCGACTTCTAAAAATGAGTCAAACAAAATGAACTTTTCTACGGGCCTAAAAGCAATTTTTGAAAACGCGCATTTTTCCCTATCCAAATAAAATGCAAATAAACTCCGGAAAACGAAATTTGATCTATTTATTAAATCTTCATTTTTCCTATATTTTGGGAAAGTCATATTATTCCCTCTCTTATATTTTTTATAACGGAAAAATTATTGAAGATAAAATAAATAAATCAAATGACCCTTTTTTCAAATTCGAGAAAACTCTCAAATAAGAAAATAATGAAATCTCCAACTCTCTCCGAAGGTCCTTGAGCTGCGTGAAATTTCTAGGATCGACCAAAAAGCAAGAAAATAAGGATATGCATGATGATCTAA
Source organism: Triticum urartu (assembly GCF_003073215.2). Classification (NCBI taxonomy): domain Eukaryota; kingdom Viridiplantae; phylum Streptophyta; class Magnoliopsida; order Poales; family Poaceae; genus Triticum; species Triticum urartu. Next base: position 198,782,334 of record NC_053027.1, on the reverse strand, counting down.
TGTATTCCAATTTGAAAAATAAATTCAAAAGAACTTTGAATTTAATTCTTTGAAACTCCCAACTCTTATTTCATATAATTTGAAGAAGTCATTTTATCTTCTCTCGTGAAAATCATTGAGTCGCATAAAGTTTCAGAATTGGAATATTTTCAAATGAAATTCAAATATTTTCAACACCCCTTGTCATTTAAATAAATGGAAGAAGTCATGTCATCTTCTCTCCGGGGTTTAGTGTTTGAAAAGCATTTGAATTCATGGAGATCAGAAAGCAAATATGAAAGTTTGGGAAAGTCCTTTTATTCCCTCTCATTTAACTTTCAAAAGAATTCGAATTTCACTCAATTTCATGCAATCAATCAAACAATCAATCAAATCTATCTATTTGTTTATAACATTCCAAAATTTAGAATTTTGGGATGTTACAAACCTACCACCCTTAAAATGAATCTCGTCCTCGAGATTCGGAGAGGCTAGAAAGAAAAAGTTAGGGTTTGGGGTCTCCAAAAAAAAAATCCATCAATCATCTCCGGGGTCTGGGGTGCTACCACCCTTAGAAGCATGGATACAGTTCCATCAAAACTCATATACTTCATCCATATTCTTGACAGCGTCGGTCTTCTTAGATCTTCAGGATAGTTCCTTATCCGGGCTCTTCCGGTAGTGGCATAACCTTACCACAAGTCTTTTGTCCTTTCCTCTTGGTCAGGTTATTTCGAGATTGGGTCTTCTTAGCTGACGGGTCTGACGCCAAAACTAAACAACTATCGATATCTCATGGTGGTCAACCATTTATGGCTTCTCCTGCAGGAAATGGGTCTGGGTTGATCCTCACCGTATAACCTACGGTTGGCACAACTGCCGTGTACAAGGGAAAAATTCTTATACCATTCTAAGGTTTAACAAGGTTTAATATCGTCGTCTCTCTACTATAGGCAAGTCACTCAGATTTACTATCCCATATAGCAAGGCGAATAATAAGAGTAAGTCGGTATGGTGATCAATCCATCCCGCACCCAAATCATTACCATGTATACAGTTTAGCGAATCTCGCATTCTAACACTCGGTCATCCTCACAAGCATTGCAGAATTTCTCTTGCCGACGAACTAAGTTCGGATAAATCCATGGATTCTGCAAGCCAGACAAACATCTATCGTTCCTTCACAACTCTCAGGTTTGCGTTACTCCTATAAAATCGTCTATCGACAAAGGTATATCCTCCTCCAGGGTCCTTCCTTCAGCAAGAATGTGCTTGCTTCTTGGCAGGTCCTGCGGCCTGTGGGTTATGGCCCATCTCATCACTTGTAGTCCTTGAACTTATCATCGGGCAACTGTTCATTATTCCAACTTCCAACTTCCTAGTATTCTTAAATCCATCCAGTTGTACTGTCTTCCTTCCTTCTATTGGCACCAAACCAAGACGGGAGTACTCAGACTTGTCATGGGGTTGCCATTTCTCTATATTACTAACATCATACCTCCTTTATATCCAATAGTAACTCATCTCTTCATCCTCGTGGGATTTCCCACATACCGAGGTAAAAACTTATACTTATGAAGTCCATACTCTACTTCGTGGAACATCATTATCCTTTCCAGGGTCAAGCGTCCTTACAGGGGAATATTGGCCATCTCTGCATGGCACTTCTTCAACTGGGAAATGTGAAACACATCATGAACTCCTGATAGTCCTTCGGGTAACTCCAACTTGTTGGCCACTTCTCCCATACGCTCCAAAACTCGGTATGGTCCTACAAATCTCGGGGCAAATTTTACCTTAACTCCAATCCGTTTAACTCCTCGCAGAGGGAACACATGAAGACATGCTCTGTCTCCAATTTCATAGACTACCTCCTTGAGTTTGTGAGTCTACATAACTCTTCTGCCTGGATTGAGCTACCTTCAGCCTATCTCGAATCAACTTAACATTCTCTTCTGACTCCTTGATCACATTTGGTCCAAACAACTGTCGGTCCCCAACTTCATCCCACATACTCTTGGGGCATCACACATATCGAGACAAAACTCATATTCATTTTGTCCAAAATCCACGCAGTGGAGTATCTTTATCCTTTCTGGGGGTCAAAGGTTCTTTACAGGGTACTACCACCCTTAAAATGCTCCAATATTTTATAGACCATATTTCTCATATCCTCAAAATGGTCAAAACCCTTCTTCATAGGGTAACAACTCATAAAATCCAAATCAGTACCAACGAGGCTATCTTTATTAATTCTCAAATCATTACAATCTCTCGCTTCTCCATTACATGTCTCAACTCAACACCTCAATATAAAAGAAAATGTTCTCACTTCTACTACTCCATTACTTTTGTTGCAAACTCAACTACCTAGCACAAGTTTCCTTCTCCGTGGGGCATTCTCTGGCAAAGTGCCCTACTCCATTACAACTAAAACATATTACTTCTGACAAGTTTCGAGGTTTCCTTGTGATTATATAGCCTACTTGGGTCCTTGGCTCCATTTGTGGGCAATGGCTGAGGTAGTGCCCTGACTCCTTGCATTTGTAACAGATGATATGACTCAGGTTCCTCCTGGGCTCCAATCTACGTCTCTTTCTGGATTTTTCCATTCCAACCAGAGCTTCTATTTACAGTGGGTCATACTCTACTTCCTCTGTCGGGAATTCTACTAGATCCCCCTTCATACAATTTTGAGATACGTGTCCTTCTTCTCCACATGAATAGCAAGACTTGGTGCAGGGTTTAATTGGTTCCTCTTTCGGTGTGTCCTCCACCTCTTCCTTCATCGCAGGTTCTTCTAAAATTTCCATGAGGGCTCCTTTCATTACTTCTTTCTTCTGCTGGATGGTTCTTCGTACCATGGGGTAAATGTGACACTGAGCAGGATAGTGGGTAGTCCCTTCACACAAGAAACAAGTAATCTTCCTAGTTGGGCATTCTTCAGCTGGGTGACTTCCTTCATAGTTAGGGCATTCATCCTTGTGTTCTTTATGGGTGTGTCCGATTTCTCCACCATTCTTGCATGCACCAGTTTTCTTCATATCCTTTCCATAAGGCTTCAACTTCTGGGACACAAACTGAGACTTTAGCAAAGTCAACTTAAATTCTTTCCAAGTGGTTACTCCTTGCCATCCATTGATGGTTTGGTACATCCTCCACCAAGTAGCAGCACCTCTTTCAAAGCATTGAAGAGCATGCTGGGCCATATCCTTTCTGACTATAGGGTTGTTCTCCATATGATCCTCCATGTTCTGAATCCGTCGGTCTGTCTCCAATTGACTCATCGGTCCAGAAAATATAAGCTCATATCCATTCATCATCCATTGGGTCCATGGGTTTGGGGTGAGATAAGAGAGATCAAGAGGGATACACACAATGCAAACAACAGTTTTGAAAAGACAGATTTTTGTTGTGGCTGTCGAAAAACATCAAACAAATGACAGCTCACAATCGTCGCATCTAACGTAGGTATATAACAGGGGTTTGGTCTTCTAAGGGTCAATAAATCTTCAAAATCACCAACTCTTCAAGTCTTGTTTATGTCTCCAATGGCTTCTTCCCATCATGCTTGTCCTTCTCAAGTTCTTTTGCCAGCTCATCTCTATTGATGCAAAGTCTATCGTGGCGTCCTTCAATATTTCTGGAGTTGCATTCCAAACTTCTGGTTTCAACATCCTTCACATGACCATGGTCATACTATCCTTAAGTTCCTGACAAATCTCCGGTATCTCGAGGTTGTAGCTCCTCCAGCTTGGCTACTCTCATCTTCAAGATCCTAAGTTCCTCATGAAATACTTCCTTGTCTAATACGACTTCCTGGAGCTTCATTCTAAACTTCTTGATGTACTACTCTAGATCCTGGTGATACACCGGCTAAGGTTAAAACTTCATCTTGCTGATAGGTGCTCCATCAGCCTTCTACCATTTAATCCTTCCATGCATATGCATGCTTAGCTCAGCTCGGTGACCACAGTATCAATGGTGATGACATCACGGATAACCGTGTTTCTGCCCTTGTCATTGCCATGAGCTATCTTGCCAGTTGATATCTCCTGCCTTAGGGTTTCTTTGACAAAACTTCGAGTTCTCATACTCCTTGTTTCAGTCTTTCTCCGATACACCTTGATCTCAGGTATTGACAACTTCCATAATCTGCCAAGTTCCATAAGGGTAGCCTTCCTAGGTCATACAAATCTTGGAATTTTTCAGAGCCTTCAAATTTTACTTGTCTTCGGTCTTCAACCGTTGTAGTTTCCATTATCATAATGTATGGTAAAATCTCCTTCATTCCATAGTGGTCTCAGTTGTCCGATATCTTGTACTTCTTGGAGTGGTCTCATCCATCGAATTTTCGAATGGTCAAAAGGGGAAAGGGGTATGGTCTCACTAAAGGGAATTTTTGAATAAGCTCAGAAGAGAAGAGAGGTAAAAGGTCTTTTTGAAAGGGAAAGTTGTAGAGAAAAATCTTTGCTATGGGCTTGCCAGTTTCTAGGGTCACGTCCTACAGTCAACATGTGCTATGATACCATCTTGTAGCGACCCAACCCGAATGGGTCAAGTCTCTGTGCTTACGTGTCATCCCTGGATCAGTATGCTGACACACACAGTACTCGAAGGATTTATAACAGAGGTAAGTCACATGTATAAAGTAACGTAAATACTATTACCTCAATCCAAATATAGCGGAAGCAACAAGGTTGTGGTTTCCCATCAACACCAACGGCAAAGTTGAGTGTAGAAATCGTAACCCTAACGTATCACTTACTCGTCGTAAGAAACCTGCAACATAAGACGTTGCAGCCCGAAACGGGTCAGTACATTGAATGTACTGGCAAATTCACACCATAGAGAAATGATGAACAATGGCTATCACTACATGCATATTTGGCTGGTGGAAAAGCTCTATGGTTATAAGGTTTTTGCGTAAAGCCAATTTTTCCCTACTGCAAAGGAATAAATTTATTTAACTATCATGGTGGTTGTGAAACATTGAGAATGGTTGACAGCATTCTCAATCCCAATTAAAAGTAATTAAAACCCAACAACATTAATTAGAAGTAACGTGATGAGATTCACAATGATATTCAAGTACTAGATACTCAAGTTGTCCATAACCGGGGACACGGCTAATCATGATTAGTTTGTTACTCTGCAGAGGTTTGCGCACTTTTCCCCACAAGACTCGATCGCCTCCGTTTGGTTTCTCGCACTACATGGTGTTTGAGAAGACGGATGACCGAGACATAGTCTTTCAGAAGCGCTAGCACCTTACATGTGGGGTAGACCGGTACACCTACATCCCCTACATCTGCTAGTCCACCCCGTAAGAGTTCGCACTACGTAGTCAACTATGCCAGAGCCCATAATGGCTTGTGGCTGCACACGGAAGTTTCTAGCATGAAAGATCTTATGATCCTCTTTGATCCTGGGTGGCGGTCCAAAAAAAAACAGGCAAGTCCTGATAGACATCAGGTGCCACAATCCACCCAGATGTGTGTTAGGTTGCCACCTTAGATAAACCATTAAAATTAATAAACTCACATCTGTCATGGATATCACTCACCCAATCCACGTCTACTAGCATAGCATGGCATAATAAGCAACGTAGAAGTAACTCCCAAGGGTTTGATAATAATACAGGTAATAGGTACTACCTCATCTACTTCCCATCCCACAATTTAATTAGATCCTAATCATGCAGTGTGAGAGGATTGATCTAATGTAATAAAACTGGGTTGTAGAAAAGGTATGATCAAAGTGTGAACTTGCCTGCAATGTTGATGAAGATGATGCGCACTCAAAACTCTTGATAGATCTACTCGTCACACTCCGGTCAATCTATCGTAGGCAAGCAATAGTAACCACACAATAAGTACTCATCTAATGCACAGGTAAAACTCGAACAAGAGATCGAACCAGGTAGTTCAACTTAAGAACTCCGGTTGCAAAGAAAGAACGAACCGAACAAACGACGGAAAACAAACGGCGGAAGAAAACAACTCGGTTCTAGCAAGTTGAAACTAGGTAAAATTTTACCGGGGCAAAAACTTGTTCAAGTTGATTAGACGGAACGGCGGTTTCGAGAAGAAACTCCAGGCGCTTGAATCACCTGATTCCGATAAACGAGCGAGAAGATAAACTAGAACGAAGATCGGATCAGAGATCGCGATCGCGGAATAAATCCGATGAGAAGAAAAAGAAGAACGGTTAAACGAACGGGCGTCGTTAACCGGGGATAATCGGTGATCATGTTCGTTGAAACGAACGGTCCGAAAAAAGAACGAGAACCGATCTAGAAAACCGGAACGGTTTGGCGAAGAATCGGAGAGAAAACGAATCGGTAGAGAAGAAAAGAATCGGAACGATTTATAAGTAAAACCGAACCAAGGGAAAGAAGAGACGCGGCGCGGTACCTCCGGCGAACGGCGGCGACGGCGGCGTTGACGCAGGGCGGCGGCGGCGCGGTGACGCAGGGCGGCAGCGGCGCGGCAAGGTGCGGCGGCGGCGGGGCAAGGTGCGGCGGCGGCGCGGCATGGTGCGGCGGCACGGGTGAGGCGGCGGGCGAGGCGGGGTGATGGTGAGGTGGTGGTGCGGCGGCGGCGGTGGGCAAGGTGCGGCGCGGCGCATTGGTGGTGAGGCGGCTTAGGCGCGGGGCGGCGGTGACGCAGGGCGCGGGGTGGAGCTGCGTGCTGCTGCTTGTTGCGGCTTTGATTTGATGTGTTTAGAGGGGGGGTGCTTGGGTATTTATATGGGTGAGGGTAGACAAAACTTGGGGTAGAGGTCAAGGAATTGGACTAGGACTAGGAAAGAAAAGAGGGAAAAGATCTAGAAAAAAACGAAAGTAGATGAATCCTACTAGGAATCCACAAAGGACGGCGGCTCCCTGGCGCCTTGCGCCTGGTGCGGCTCCTCCCTGGGCGTGGCGCGCGATGGCCTCTGGCCTGGCTGGCTCGGTGGCTTGGGCCTTAGGCCCAAGTCGCTGGAGCTCTCTCTCTCTCTCTTTTTTTTTCTAAAACTTTTCTGCGCTCGGAAAAAAAACAAAACGAGATCTAAACGAACTCCAAATCTAATAAAGTAAATTTTCTCCGACTCCTAAAAATGAGTCAAACAAAATGAACTTTACTCCGGGCCTAAAAAGCAAATTTTGAAAACGCGCATTTTTCCCTATCCAAATAAAATGCAAACAAACACCGGAAAACGAAATTTGATCTATTTATTAAATCTTCATTTTCCCTATATTTTGGGAAAGTCATATTATTCCCTCTCTTATATTTTTGACGTCGGAAAAATAATTGAAGATGAAATAAATAAATCAAATGACCCTCTTTTCAAATTCGAGAAAACTCTCAAATATGAAAATAACGAAATCTCCAACTCTCTCCGAAGGTCCTTGAGTTGCGTGAAATTTCTAGGATCGACCAAAATGCAAGAAAATAGGATATGCATGATGATCTAATGTATTCCAATTTGAAAAATAAATTCAAAAGAACTTTGAATTTAATTCTTTGAAACTCCCAACTCTTATTTCATATAATTTTAAGAAGTCATTTTATCTTCTCACGTGAAAATCATTGAGTCGCATAAAGTTTCAGAATTGGAATATTTTCAAATGAAATTCAAATATTTTCAACACCCCTTGTCATTTAAATAAATGGAAGAAGTCATGTCATCTTCTCTCCGGGGTTTAGTGTTTGAAAAGCATTTGAATTCATGGAGATCAGAAAGCAAATATGAAAGTTTGGGAAAGTCCTTTTATTCCCTCTCATTTAACTTTCAAAAGAATTCGAATTTCACTCAATTTCACGCAATCAATCAAACAATCAATCAAATCTATCTATTTGTTTATAACATTCCAAAATTTAGAATTTTGGGATGTTACACAAGGCAATAGTTCTACACCGACGAACGGTGTGCCCTCGAGGACATCCGCGACATCGTCGACCGGGCTCGCCGAGAAGAGGAAGCGACGGCGATGAAAGCTGGTAGCGCATCAAAGTAGTTGCATATGCCGAGGACTAGTATTAGTGGAGGACACCTTTTGATTAGAGGATAAATTCCTCTATAATGTATTTACCTTTCATCTTCAGATTCAGGACGAAAAAGTTTGAGGAATGAATGTGTTATCTCTTCGAGTGCTTTAGACTGAAAATAGAATGTGTTGCTAATTCATCCAAAATAGACATGCTAACCACACTACAATATGTTTGTTCTGAAGTAGGCATGTCCACTGTCTGAAATAGAAACTGAACTTTATGACGAAAGAATTGGTGTTCCCATCCAAAATTTAACCTTTTTTTAATCATATGCAGAGCACAAATCCATATGATTTCTACAAATCAACAAGCAATTGGAGCAAATGCATTCCAAATTTATCAAAAACTTACATGGTGATGAAACTGTCATCTATTTGCTCTAAAGTAGGCATGTCCAATTTTTTAAATTGCAAGTGAATTTTCTGATAAAACAATAGATCTTTAGGTGTAGACTTTCACTTGATTTATTCAGTCATAGGCAGAGCACATTGACATATGATCTGTTCAAACCAACAAGCAATCACAATGAATGGTAGATGTATCTGACAAGTGGACATGGCCAATGTAACATGCTTATTACTTCTACTTGTGCACACTACACACATATCTTGGTTCATTCATGTACATGTTACGAAGCAAACCACACCCAAAGAGTTCACATTTTCTTCTCTGAACTCTATACATGTTTTAAAAAGCCGATATTAATACCCCATACAAAACCCCCAAATTTGTAACCATGGTTAGGAACAAAACTGGTTTTGGCCATATGAAAGTTGCAACAATGAGATGTTTTAATCAAGACAACACGTGTGCACTAGGGTATGGAAGTAGTGTTACTAGGGAGTATAAATGGTCATAGCAAATATATCTTGAAATGGTTATGAGGACACACAAATATGATGAAATACCACATTGAATGACATCTACAATAAGTTGTTTGAATCAAGGAGAACATGTGTGCATCTTGATTTTCAAATGGCTCTGAGTACATGGAAAATGAAAGGAAATACCACAATGTATGAGAAAACACATATACAATAAGTTGTTTGAATTAAGGAGAACATGTGTGCACTATGGGTATGGAAGTAGTGTCAGTAGGAGGTACAAAAGTGCGTGCCATCTAGATTTTCAAATGGTTATGAGTACATGGAAAATGAAAGAAAATGCCACAATGAATGAGAAAACACATCTACAATAAGTTGTTTGAATTAGGGTGAACATGTGAGCACTAGGGGTATGGAGCTAGTGTTAGTAGTAGGTACAAAAGGGCATACCATCTTGATTTTCAAATGGCTATGAGTACATGGAAAATGAAAAGGAAGTACCACAATGAATTAGGAAACACATTTACAATAAGTTGTTTGAATCAAGGAGAACATGAGTGCACTAGGGGTATGGAAGTAGTGTTAGTAGGAGGTACAAAAGGGTGTGGCATCTAGATTTTCAAATGGGGAGTGAACAACCATTAGGACAAGTCAAGTGGTAACGTCAGTTCATATGTCACATGGACAAAGATGTATTATATGATCTAATCTTAATTATTGTTGGTTTGTCATGTACAAGGAAAAGAATGATTCATTGAAAACTTGTTGAAAGGACCTTGGCACAGAAAATAAACCTCTTCTAAAAAAAGGGTTCCACCTTCCTTTAATATTCTCGTCAGACCTGAAATTTTTGTTCCGCCCACACTTTAGTTCCCTCTCTTTTTTTGTTCCCCCCAACTATTTTAAATGCCGCACTCATTTTCCCCCACCAATCGTATAAAGATTCTTCCCAGTTCACCAAATGAACCCACAATTTTTGGGGAATGTTGCATGGAAAAAAATCTAGGCACACGGAAGATCTATCCATGGAGATGCATACCAACGAGAGGGGAGAGTGTGTGTACGTACCCTCGTAGACCGTAAGCGGAAGTGTTTAGTAACGCGGTTGATGTAGTTGAACTTCTTCGCGATCCAACCGATCGAGTACCGAACATACGACACCTCCGCGACAGCGCAAGTTCAGCTCTGTGACATCCTCGCCTTCTTGATCTAGCAAGACTTCGAAGTAGTGGATGAGTTCCGGTAGCGTGACAGCATGATGATGCTATCTGCGCAGGGCTTCGCCTAAGCACTACGAAAATATGACGGAGCGACGAAACTGTGGAGGGGGGTGTCGCACACGGCTAAGAGATTGTCGTGGTTATGTGTGGCACCCCTCTCCCACTTATATATAGGTGGGGGGATGGGAGACTGCCAGGAGGTGCCCCAAGTAGGCCGAATCCTACTTGGGGTCCTCCCCAAGCCGCGCCCCCTTTCCTTATTAGGTGAGCAGGGAAAGGCGGGGGAGGGTGGCGCCCCCCCCTTCCTTTCTCCCTTGAGAAGGGGAAGGCAGGAGGTGCTAGCCCTCCCCTTTCCTTCCATAGGGCCAGCGAACAGGGAGAGGGGTGCACCAACCCCGTTGTGGGCTGGTATGTCCCCCCTTGGCTCATTAGCCCCATACACCTACCGGGAGTGTCCAGAACCCCTTCCGGTGATCCGAAGACTAACCGGTGCACTCTGAAACTCTTCTGGTGTCCGAATATGATCGTCCTATATATCAATCTTTACCTACGGACCATTCCGGAGCTCCTCGTCATGTCTGTGATATCATCCAGGACTCCGAACAACATTCGGTCACCAAATCATATAACTCATATAACACTATATCATCAACTAACATTAAGTGTGCGGACCCTACGGGTTCCATAACTATGTAGACATGACCGAGACACCTCTCCAGTCAATAACCAATAGCGGAACCTAGATGCCAATATTGGATCCTACATATTCTACAAAGATCTTTATTGGTCGAACCTTATGACAACCTACATAATTCCCTTTCTCCATCGGCATGTTACTTGCCCGAGATTCGATCGTCGGTATCTTCGTACCTAGTTCAATCCCGTTACCAGCAAGTCTCTTTACTTGTTCCGTAATACATCATCCTGCAACTGACTCCTAAGTTTCTTGCAAGGCTTCTTATGATGTGTATTACCGAGAGGGCCCAGAGATACCTCTCCGATACTCAGAGTGACAAATCCTAATATCGATCTATGCCAACTCAACAAACACCTTTGGAGATACCTGTAGAGCATCTCTATGGTCAACCAATTATGTTGTGACATTTGATAGCACACAAGGTATTCCTTTGGTATCTGGGAGTTGCATAATCTCATAGTCAAAGGAGTATGTATTTGACATTAAGAAAGCAATAGCAATAAACTGAACGATCAATATGCTAAGATAACAGACGGGTCTTGTCCATCACATCATTCTCCTAATGATGTGACCCCATTATCAAATGACAACACATGTCTATGGTTAGGAAACCTTAACCATTTTTTGTCAATGAGCTAGTCTAGTAGAGGCTTACTAGGGACACGGTATTTGTTTATGTATTCACACATGTATTTTCCAATCAATACAATTCTAGCATGAATAATAAACCATTATCACGAATAAGGAAATATAAAATAACAACTTTATTATTGCCTCCAGGGCATATTTCCTTCAACAACTTCTTTCGCACCATCCCCTCATATGTCTCTTCTTCCCCAGATCCAATCCACTTGTGGCAACCAAATGGATCTCTCCCCGGTGTTCAGCATGACCGATGTGCTTCGAAGCAACAAACAACGTAAACTCCCCCTGTCAACCCCAAAACCTAATCCTACACTACCAGTTAACAACTCCAGTCCCCTCTCGCCCCACTGCCCCTTTTAAGATTTGCACGTGCTTTCATGTTTTCACATGTTGTTCTTTCAAAGAAAGATCCTACATTTATTATGGATGCAAAAAAACAAATCATAAGTACTGATGAATTTGTAGGCTTCAAATGTATAGTCTGACCATAATTATTCAAATTATCAAACACTACTCTAACAGTGCCATCAATCAAATTGCAGAATGAATCGGGGATTAAGCATACACCATCAAAACTGCTTGAGACGCTAGCAATACCTGATGTAGAAATCATTGAGGAAAAGAGCTCCTCAAGCACGTTACTTTCAAGCATGGGCATCTCATCCTCCTCTAGGAAGAATTCATCTCGTGAACATATCCGTGAGCTAGAACACCTCATTGCAACTCAGGAGGCAGGTGCCAAAAAGGCAAGTGAGATGTTTCATGAGGAGCTGAATGAAATGCTTTTTGCCTAGATAGTAGAAATTAAAGAACTCAAGAAGAAGCAGCTATAAGAGATTGAAGATTTCAAGATGGATCTGCAGAAGAAATCCACTATGTTTGAAAAAGGCAAAGACATACGGAGGCAATGCTTAGTCACCTATTAAGGAAGTCCATGCAGTCAGCACATGACAGCGTCTGAAAAACACCGATTGCCTCATGCTTATAGTCAATTTAATTTTCCTTTGGCTGAGATTGTCCTTTGCTTCTCCTTGTAAAATATCAGGATTCACTTATAATGGAAGATCTATAGCCAATGTTTGAATTCTCATATTCCAGCGAATCAAATTTTGAATCTATTTTTCTGAAATGACAAATAAAATACAAATTCACTAGCAAAATTAACAATATATGAATTATAACTTTTTTCTACGTGCGACGACAATTGTGACATAAGTGCATGTCGTCAACAATGTCTGGTCCCACTTGTAAGCAGGCACGTCAGCATCTTCTGGGCCCATATGTCAGCAGTGTTGACTGGCCAAAGATGACGTCGAGTTATTATTGATGGGACCGTCAGTGATAAATCCCACGGCAGACCCACATGGTAGAAGCCACATCAGCAACTACTGGCCCCACCTGTTAGAATCATTGACCAGTCACCCCCGGACTGATCATCGGTAACGAATTATCATTGCGAAAAAGATCTTAGGTGGCAGATTGTGCTATCATAGGTGACATACTGGGCTGTCACAAAAAATGACCATCAGTAACATTATTTGGTTCGTCATCTAAAATGCGATCTTGCCTGCAAAAGAAGTGGTACCATCAAAGTTTTGTTGTCTATGACGGTGCTTCGGTGACGGTGGGGGTGACAGCGGAAAAATTTCACCAGCGTATTTACCATGATGAAAAAGGGTTATACATGACACAAGTGAAACTCGCAAAATAGAGCAAATTTTGTAGCATGAGCAGTTTGTCGCTTTTATTACTCCATCATCACAAGTTCGTGCAAAGCTCATTTCCCTTCCAATAAAAGTTCATACATATTTAGGCAATGTTTATTGCATGCACATGAGACAAATTACTTGAAGGATCTAACTCAACCCATAGTTAGATATGGTGGACTCATGGAAAGTAACTAGTTTTAAGGTTTTGGTTGCACAAGTAGTATTTCTACTTAGTACGCACATTTTTGGCTAGCAAATATTGTAGACAAAGATCGGGATCCATGACAATATAACTTCTATGCTATGTTTGTTAGATTCCAATAGATTTTATTTATACACCCTCATGTGAAGTCACTACTTCCTACGAGATAAGCATATGAAATTTATTTTGCAAGGGTGAGATGCATGGCAATGAAAAGTAAAAGATACTCATACTAATCTTTATTATAGAAACTCTCACGCATGGTTACATCGGTAGCACAGGGATGAAACAAACACTTTCAAAGCTAATCATACTAAGACCTTTTCTATATCGTGAGATAACTCAAGATCGAACTAAGACCTTTTCTATATCCGCATACTTGTCCTACATAATGAATTTTTATCTTGTAGGACAAGTATATAGCACGAAGGCAGAGTCGAGGAAGTGCATGTGGCCACCACAAGCCTGAGTGGCGCGACCAAGGGGGCTGGCCGCACCGCCAAGGCTTGTGGTGGCCATGTCATGGTTTTGTCATGGCAGATGTCCTCATAGGAGAACTAAGTTGTGAGGCCATTGCTGCTAGGTGAAAGCTTGGACGGGGTTGATCGCAAACAAGAGGCGCGAGTTTACCGAGGTTTGTCCCCTCATGAAGGAGGTAATAGCCTACTCCTGCTTGATTGCTATTAATGATGATGATCTCGATTACAAGGGTGCTATCTTTTCACCAATGACTCGAGAGATTCAAACTTCTCCTTCTGGACGACCTAGGAACCCCCTTTACATAATAGGCCGGGTCCATGGTGTAAAATAATGTCTGGGTCCTACCCGTTCTAGGAGTCCTCGACTACAACTTCTATATGTCTTCCAAGTTTTAATTAACTCCACCCCGAGCTTAGACTCTGATGAACCGGCTCTCGCTGGCCTGGGCCACGTTTCCTTCTGGGCCACCTAAACCGGCTTTGACAGCTCCAAGAATAAGCCGGCCCTTGACCTCCGAGTGTTTTTGCGCGCTGTTGGGTCATCCTTTGCGGGTTATATCCCCAACATTAGCAGCAGGTTAGTGATGTCTACTAGACAATTTATTCTTATAGACTCATGTTGGGCCTCCAAGTGGAGAGTTTTGTAGGACAGTAACAAATTTCCCTCACGTGGATGACCTAAGGTTTATCAATCCGTGGGAGGCGTAGGATGAAGATGGTCTCTCTCAAACAACCCTGCAATGAAATATAAGAAATCTCTTCTATCCCCAACACACCAAATACAATGGTAAATTGTATAGGTGCACTAGTTCGACGAAGAGATGGTGATACAAGTGTAGTATGGATAGTAGATTAGGTTTTTATAATATGAAAAAATAAAAACAGCAAGGTAGCAAGTGATAAAACGGAGCACAAACGATATTTTTTGACATGAAGACTAAGGGAGGCCCCTACAGTATAATTGGTGCAACAAACCCAAATTGCAAGTACCATGCCTTGAACATGGGTGGGTGGGATGGCATCAGCCCCTTTCCACCACTAGGCTATGCCTTAGTTTGTGAGCACAAACGGTGTTGCAATGCTTGAAAACACGGACTAGGGTTCATACTTTCACTAATGCAATCTCTCAACAGTGCTAACATAATTGAATCATATAACAATTCCACAACGTGCGACAAAGAATCACTCCAAAATTTCTATTGGAGAACGTAGGATGAAACGTGTATCAACCTCTATGCATAGATTACCCCAATGTCACGGAAATACGCAAGTTGAATACCAAAACATACATCAAGTAACCCAATAGAATACCCCATTGTCACCACGGGCATCCACTTCCAAGACATAGGTCAAGTGATCTCAAATCCACTATTCAATCCAACACAACAAAACCTCAAAGAGCAAGACTCAATTCATCACAATAAGATATGATCCGACTATATTAACAAAGCCCATGGTTACATCAAGATCATGCCGGATTGAGAACACTAGAGAGAGAGAGAGAGATCAAATACACAACTACTAGTACATACCCTCAGCCCCAAGGGTGAAGTACTCCCTCCTTGTTATGGAGACCGCTGGGATGATGAAGATGGCATCCGATGACGGTTTCCCCCTTTGGGAGGGTGCTAGAACAGGGCTCCAGATGGGATCTCTTCGGAATAGAGGCTTGCGGCGGCGGAGTCGAAGGACTAGGTTAACTTTATGGAGTTTCAAAATATATAAAAAATTCAGCGTTGGAATCACGCGAAGAGAGGCCACAGGGGGGGGCAGAAGGTATCTTAGCGCTGCCACCCCCTGGGCGCGCCAGGATACCTTGTCACCTCCTTGTGGGTCTATTGGTACTCCCTCGAAGCTTCTGGCATCTCTTATGTTCCAAAAAAATCGTCAAAAAGTTTCGTTGCTTTTGGACTTCGTTTGGTATGGATTTTCTGGAAAACCAAAAACAAGCAGAAAACAACAACCGACACTGGGCACTAGGTTAATATGTTAGTCCATGAAAAATCATATAAAAGTCATATCAAAGTGCACCAAAAACATATAAAATTATAATAAACATGGCTTGAATACTTAGTAAATTATAGATACATTGGAGACGTATCAACATCCTCAAGCCAAATTCCTGCTTGTCCTCGAGTAGGTAAATGATAAAAGTAATAATTTATGAAGTGTGAATGCTAGCATAGAGCATAAGTTTGATCAATTATAATTTCAATCACCTTTTCTAGAATCACAAACAACAACTCTTTTTTTATAAAAATCATCTTGATAATGTAGAAATCAATTCACATGTTATGGTTTAAACAACGCATTCTATTGAAACTTAACAACCTATGTTCTTAGTCACCAAACAATTGCAATTTAACTTAGTTTCAACAAAGTCTAAATAAGAGCTCCACATACTCAATTATCATATAGTCTTCTATGATTTCTAGTAGTCAAAGCATATTTTTAGAACAAATAGCATCCACCGAACACAGAAAGAAAGGGGCTTAATGTTTCGCCTCCCAACTTACTTATCATAGAGATAATTGTCAACAGTAATAATTCATGATCAAATATATGTGACTAGATATATGTGTCTGGATCTTTCCCCACCACATGGTTCTTTTCCATTAGAGAATATATGAGGTTGAAATTAGAATGAATACTTATTAACTCATGTATAAAAGTAAAGGCTGGAAATTAAAAGATAGGCCCTTCCCAAAGGGAAGAAGAGGTTGTCATGCGCTTTTGAATTTTTTGATGTGCAAGTGCTTAATGCAAAGGAACGTCTTATATTGCCCCTTGTGATAGTAACCTTAATTATGAAGTCCTTCTCTTTTATTTCTTTACCATCACAAGTTTGTACAAAGCTTATTTCCCTTGCAATAAAAGATCATTAATGTCTACTACACAACTTGTTCTCGTAGACTCGTGTTGGGCCTCCAAGCACAGAGTTTTGTAGGATAGTAGCAAATTTCCCTCAAGTGGATGACCTAAGGTTTATCAATCTATGGGAGGCGTAGGATGAAGATGGTCTCTCTAAAACAACCCTGCAACCAAATAATAAAAAGTCTCTTGTGTCCCCAACACACCAAATACAATAGTAAATTGTATAGGTGCACTAGTTCGGCGAAGAGATGGTGATACAAATGACGCCTATGGTCCGTACTTTCGCTTGTGCAATCTCTCAATAATGCTAATATAATCGGATCACATAACCATCCCTCAACATGTGATGAAGAGTCACTCCAAAGTTCCTATCTGGCGGAGAACATAAGAATAAATTGTTTGTAGCTATTATTTCTGATCGATCAATCTAAGAGTTTGTACTAAAATAACACCAAGTTATTCTTTCCGATCGATCTATCAAGAGTTTGTACTAAAATAACACAAGTTATTCTTTCTGATCGATCTATCAAGAGTTCGTACTAAAATAACACCAAAACAAATTCAGATCCATAATACTCAATCCAACACAAAGAACCTCATAGAGTGCCCCAAGATTTCTACCGGAGAAACAAAAGACGAGAACGTGCATCAACCACTATGCATATATTACCCCAATGTCACCTCAGGAATCCGTGAGTTGAGTGCCAACACTCATATCAAATTAATCAATATGATACCCCATTGTCACCACAAGTATACATAGCAAGACATACATCGAGTGATCTCGAATCCACAAAAGTATTCAATCTGATAAAATGAAATCTCAAAGATAAAACTCAATTCAGAACAAGATAGAGAGGGGAAAACACCATATGATCCAACTATATTAACAAAGCCCGCGATACATCAAGATCGTGACATCTCAAGAACATGAGAGAGAGAGAGAGATTAAACACATAGCTACTGGTACAAATCTCAGCCCTAAGGGTGGACTACTCCCTCATCATCATGGTGGCCGCCGGGATGATGAAGATGTCCACCGGTGATGATTTCCCCCTCCGGTGAAGTGCCGGAGCGGGGTCTAGATTGGGTTTTTGTGGCTACAGAGGCTTGGAGTGGCGAAACTTCTGATCCAGGGCTATTTCTGATGGTTTCTATATTTATAGGATTTTTTGGTGTTGGAATAATGCTAAGATAAACCTTGAGGTGAGCACAACCCACTGGGGCAAGCCGGGCCCCTCAGGCGCGCCCTGGTGGGTTATGCCCTCCTCTTGGCTCTTCTGGACCTCCCACTAAGCTTCGGGGTCTCTTTTGTTCCAAAATAATTGTCAAAAAGTTTCAGCTTATGTGGAGAATTTTCATTTCTGCACAAAAAACAACACCACAGTAATTCTGCTGAAAACAGCGTCAGTCTGGGTTAGTTCCATGCAAATCATACCAAAACCATATAAAATTGTTGTAAACACAACATGAATACTTCGTAAATTATAGATACATTGGAGACGTATCAGTATCCCCAAGCTTAATTCCTACTTGTCCTGGAGTAGGTAAATGATAAAATAAATAATTTTATGAAGTGTGAATGCTAGCATAGTGCATAAGTTTGATCAATGATAATATCAACCACTTATTCTAGAATCATAACAGTAACTCTTTCTCATGAAACTCATCATGATAAAGTAGCAATTGAGAGAGGATTTTTTTGTTGTGGAATGCTACCTATCATATTCATCATATACTCTTTCTTTTGTATCATGGACATTTGGACTTGAATGATTCAAAGCAATAGTCTATAATTTATCATGAAGACTTCAATACTCAAGCATATCAACAAGAAACCATGTCTTTCAAAATATCAACACTAAAGAAAGTTATCCCTAGTCCATCATGCTCAATCATTAATCCATTCGGAAAACACAGTCGAATATTAGCTACATCCAATGCACAAGTATGATCATAGTGCTCCCTAGTTGGTGCTTTATAAGAGAAGATGGAGACTCAAAAAAATTGCATAAAAGTAAATATATGTGCCCTTCGCAAAGGGAAACGGAGATTTGTAGAGGTGCCAGAGCTCAAAGCTTAAACTGAGGGATAAAAATATTTTGGGAGGCATACTTTTCCCGTCAACAAAAACGACTGAGTAATTTCCAACACTTTCCTTTTTCCCAAACATAAAATAAAATTTATTCCTTTTTCCACCATAGTTTCACACTCCACGACTAGCCATATCCACGGGTGCCGTCCATACCAACACTTTCCAAGGAATTTATTATTTGACAACATAAAGTAAATTTATTTTTTATTTCGGGACTAGGCATCCCTATTACCATCGTACTCTAGTGCAATGACAAGTGAATAAACACTCATCTTGAGAATAACACATCTAGCATTGAAAAGATTAGCCACCCCCTGATACGTCTCCAACGTATGTATAATATTTGATTGTTCCATGCTGTTATATTATCAATCTTGGATGTTTTATAATCATTTTATAGTCATTTTATACCATTTTTGGTACTGAACTATTGACATAGTGCCAAGTGCCAGTTGTTGTTTTTTCCATGTTTTTACATCGCAGAAAATCAATACCAAACGGAGTCCAAATGCCACGAAACTTTATGAAGAATTTTTATGGGCCAAAAGGAACACAACGGGCCCTGGCTGTGGCTGGGGGTGCCCCGGGGGATGCACAACCCACCAGGGCATGCCAGGAGGCCCTGGTGCGCCCTAGTGGGTTGTGCCCACCTCGGGTGCCCCCCGGACCACCTCTTTGCTCTATAAATACCCCCAATATTTCTAGAACCCTAGGGGAGTCGACGAAATATTCATCCAGCCGCCGCAGAGTCCAGAACCACCAGATCCAATCTAGACACCATCTCGGATGGAGTTCACCACCTCCATTGGTGCCTCTCCGATGATGCGTGAGTACTTCTTTGTAGACCTTCAGGTCCATAGTTAGTAGCTAGATGGCTTCCTCTCTCTCACTCTTGATTCTCAATACAATGGTCTCTTGGAGATCCATATGATGTAACTCTTTTGCGGTGTGTTTGTTGGGATCGGTGAACTTTGAATTTATGATCAGATCTCTCTTTTTATATCCATGAAAGTATTTGAGTTTTTTGATCTCTTTTATGCATGACCTCTTATAGCCTCGTATTTCTTCTCTGATATTTGGGTTTTGTTGGGCCAACTTGGTCTATGTATCTTGCAATGGGAAGAGGTGCTTTGTAGTGGGTTCGATCTTACGGTGCTTGATCCCAGTGACAAAAAGGAAACCGACACGTAAGTATCGTTGCTACTAAGGATAAAACGATGGGTTCTATCTCAACATAGATAGATATTGTGTACATCATGTCATTGTTCTTATTGCATTACTCCGTTTCTCCATGAACTTAATACACTAGATGCATGTTGGATAGCGGTCGGTGTGTGGAGTAATAGTAGTAGATGCAGGCAGGAGTCGGTCTACTAATCTTGGACGTGATGCCTATGTAATGATCATTGCCTGGATATCTTCATGAGTATTTGAAATTCTATCAATTGCCCAACAGTAATTTGTTCACCCACCGCTTTGCTATTTTTCTCGAGAGAAGCCACTAGTGAAACCTACGGCCCCCGGGTCTCTTTGTCATATTATTTGCCTTTATGATATATTTTATTTGCCATTTATTTTCAGATCTATTAATCCAAAAACCCAAAAATACTTTGCTGCAAATTTATTCTTATTTATTTGTTTGGCATTCGATCTATCAATCTACTACAAATGTACCTCACGTTTGTTTTCCTATTGAGGGATTCCTTGATTAGGGGGTGTTCGGATAGCCGGACTATACCTTCAGCCGGACTCCTGGACTATGAAGATACAAGATTGAAGACTTCGTCCCGTGTCCGGATGGGACTTTCCTTGGCGTGGAAGGCAAGCTTGGCGATGCGGATATTCAAGATCTCCTACCATTGTAACCGACTCTGTGTAACCCTAACCTTATCCGGTGTCTATATAAACCAGAGGGTTGTAGTCCGTAGGACATCAACTCCATATACAACAATCATACCATAGGCTAGCTTCTAGGGTTTAGCCTCCTTGATCTCGTGGTAGATCTACTCTTGTACTACCCATATCATCAATATTAATCAAGCAGGAGTAGGGTATTACCTCCATCAAGAGGGCCTGAACCTGGGTAAAAACATCGTGTCCCTTGTCTCCTGTTACCATCCGGCATTGACGCACAGTTCGGGACCCCCTACCCGAGATCCGCCGGTTTTGACACCGACATTGGTGCTTTCATTGAGAGTTCCTCTGTGCCCTTGCAATCAGGAAGGATGCCTCCTCCTGTCTTTAAAGACGGCACCGTTGCTAAGGGAGCCTTGGCTGTCGGCCAAACTCTCCGGCTAGGTGGTTTCCTCATGACCGCCTGTTCGGCTGTTGCGTCGATGGTGACCTCTCGGGTCATCAAAAGCAACCTACACGTTATCTCGGAGCTCGTCGAGCAGCTAGATCCAATGGAGCTCTCTTCCGTAAACGAGCTCTTGGATCGCATCGCCGCCCTGGGGGTCGCTATGGATTATGACCAGGTTGGGCTTAAACCCACCACGTTGCCATGGTAGAGGCGCAGAGCGGCGACCCTTCATCTATTTTAAGGACTAGCTAAGTCCGAATTGCCGACCCCTCCAAGCCGGATACCCGCAGAGAGGAGGATGTAACTCAAGACCTGAGCTTAGGATCAGGCAACGGGATAGATTCGTTGGACAACATCCAAGAATCCGAACTTCAGAGTTCGGAAACTCTTCGGCCTCTGAATCTTGGATTGGGTGAGGTTTCAGATTCAACGACACCCGCCCACCCGAACATAAGCGATCTCTCCCAAATCAGGCAGAGGCCCGAGGAAACAGTACATAATTACTGGGCCAGATTCCTCCTGGTTATGAACAGGATAAAGGATTGCCGCGAGGGAGACGCAATCTCAATTTTCTGCAGTAATTGCACGAACGAGGGAATCCTTAACGCCGTAAGTCGTCGTGATATTACACGTTTCGCTGACTTGGAATCCATAGTACAAAAATACTGTGCGATGGAAAGCACCTGGAAAACCGAAATAAAATTTTGGGATAATCCAACCTTGAATAGTAATCCCGTCTGAACTAAGAGGGTGCATCATCATAGGACACCCGGGATAAACACCAAAAAGCCAAAACCCTCTACAGGGCATGGAACCGTACTGGAAAGGTGGCTTGATAGACCCTGTAGAATTCATAGTACAGAGGACGCCACACCAACTCACAGCCTTAGAGCATGTTGGATACTCCGGCAGGTGGCCAAAATTGGCGAGGACCTCTTAATTCTGGAGGCCGCAGAAAGCCAGCCCGAGGACATCAGTACCGTTCTCACAGTCTTCGAGACTTTCGCATCAAACAATATGCGAAAAAGAACACTCCGCAGCCTTGCCGAAGTCTATCAAGTTGCAACAATAAATCCATGGAGCGACACTGCTATTACCTTCAACGCAAGTGATAAACCTAGATTCCGAACAGCCCGAGCACCAGCCGCATTGGTCCTAAGTCCCATAGTGGACGGCTTTCGCCTCACCAAGGTGCTCATGGATGGAGGCAGTGGACTGAACCTCATTTATGAGGAAACCCTTCAAAAAATGGAAATAGACTGGAACCGCATCGAGCGAAGCAGCACAACCTTTAGAGGAATAATCCCCAGTCGGGAAGCGCGCTGCACAGGAAAAATCACACTAGATGTGGTGTTTGGCACGCCGGATAATTACAGGTCCGAAGAAGTCACGTTTCAGGTGGCCCCGTTCAAAAGCGAATATCACGCTTTACTAGGGTGGGAAGCATTCACAATCTTCCAAGCAATACCCCATTACGGGTACATGAAGCTTAAGATGCCCGGGCCGAACGGAATTATCACTCTAACTAGTGATCCGGACATAGCACTCCACGCCAAAAACAAGACGGCCGCATTAGCCCTTGAGGCACTATCCGAAGCCTTAGCGACCAAGGAACTGACTGCGCTACACTCCATGGTTAACAGGGATGATGTGATACTCAACAAGAGATCCAAATCCACATCCTTCAAGCCAGCTGACGAAATAGTCAAATTCCAGGTCCATCCAACGGACCCCAATAAAACAGCTTCCATCAGGGCACGACTGAACCCTGATGTAGACGCCGCACTGCGAGAGTTCCTACGAGAGAGCTGGGACATTTTTGCCTGGCACCCTTCAGACAAGCCAGGGATCCCACGCAGGCTAGCCGAACACAGCTTAAATATCCTAAAAGGATTCAAACCTGTTAAACAAGCCCTTCGGTGTTTTTCTGAACCCAAGAGACAGGCTATGGGAGAGGAGCTAGCCAAGCTATTGGAGGCCGGATTCATTAGAGACATAAAACATCCGGACTGGCTAGCAAACCTGGTGATGGTACAAAAGAAGGACAAATCCTGGCGCTTGTGTGTCGATTTTAAAGACCTTAACAAGGCTTGCCCAAAGGATCCCTTCCCCCTCCCCCGCATCGATCAAATTATCAATGCCACCGCAGGACACGATTCATTGTGTTTCCTCGACGCATACTCTGGTTACCATCAAATCAAGATGGCAGAATCAGACCAAGCCGCAACAGCATTCATCACACCATACGGCCCATTCTGCTTCAACACAATGCCCTTCGGGCTGAAAAACGCCGGCGCAACATATCAGCGCATGATCCAGACATGTCTGGCAAACTAGATCGGCAAAACAGTGGAGGCGTATGTGGATAATGTGGTCGTCAAATCAAGACATGTCGAATCTCTAGTAGACGACTTGAGGCTTGCATTCGATAACCTCCGAAAATATGACATCAAGCTCAACCCGGAAAAATACGTCTTCGGCGTTCCAGCCGGAAAGCTCTTGGGCTTCATTGTAAATCCAGCCAAGATCCGAGCTTTGTCACAATTGGATATCCCAAAGGACCTCAAACAAATACAAAAATTAACCGGATGCGTGGCGGCTTTAAGCCGCTTCATCTCCCGCTTGGGAGAAAAGGCACTACCCCTCTATCGCCTCCTTCGGCGCACTGAACACTTCGAGTGGACGGATGCCGCCACGGCCGGACTTGATGAAATAAAGGCCATATTGGCAACAAACCCAGTCCTGGCCGCACCGAACACCGGTGACCCAATGTTATTGTACATTGCAGCAACACATCAAGTTGTCAGCGCAGTGCTCGTTGTCGAGCGGGAAATGGACGGACACAAATTCCCCCTTCAAAGGCCGGTCTACTACATGTCCACTGTCCTCACTCCATGCAAATCACGGTACCCGCATTATCAAAAGATTGCATACGCGGTATTCATGGCATCCCAGAAGCTACGACACTACTTTCAAGAGTGTTCCATAACAGTAGCCTCGGAAGTACCACTCAACGATATTATCAACAAACGCGATGCAACGGGCCGGATTGCAAAATGGGCCATTGAGCTTCTCCGTTCGATATAACCTATAAGCCACGGCGAGCTATTAAATCGCAAGTTTTGGCTGACTTCGTCGCAGAATGGACGGAGGCCGGGCTCCCTAAAGAGTACGGCACATATTCAAACTAGATTATGCATTTCGACGGCTCCAAAATGTTGGCCGGACTGGGGGCTGGCGTCGTCCTGACGTCCCCCACAGGAGACACAGTCCAATATGTGCTCCAGATCATGTACACGGATTCCAACAATGCAGCCGAATATGAGGACCTCCTACATGGTCTCCGGATAGCAGTATCCATGGGTATCCAGCGCCTAGAGGTACGCAGGGATTCAAACCTCGCGATATCCCAAATAAACGGAGACTTCGACGCCAAGGACCCAAAAATGGCAGCTTACCGCAACACTGTCCTAGAAATGTCAGCTGAGTTCGAAGGGCTGGAGTTTCACCATATAGCCCGAGAAAACAATCAAGCAGCGGACGTCCTGGCACGCATCGGAGCAAAACGCGATGCAGTCCCCCCCCCCAACATCTTTTTGGAAAGATTGTTCAAGCCATCTGTAGCATGGGAGGGGGAACCCGCAAATAACAGCCCGGACCCAGCCGCACCACTCGACGCCGAACAATCTGACACAATTGGAGGCTCTGCCAATGAAATTACACCTTCAGGCCACGTAATAATGACGGTTATCGCCCCATGGACAGAACCACTCCTAGCCTACCTTACTAGGCAGGAACTCCCGGAGGACCAAAACGAGGCCCGCTGCATAGTGCGGCGATCTAAAGCCTATAGAGTCCATGAGGGAGAGCTTTATAAGAAAAGCACTACCGGAGTCCTTCAAAGGTGCATCTCCGAAGAGGAAGGGCGGAACCTTCTGGCTGAAATTCATGCCGGACTCGGTGGTCACCACGCCGCTGCTCGGTCCCTTGTTATCAAGGCTTTCCGTATAGGCTTTTATTGGCCGACGGCCCGGGCAGACGCTCAGGACCTAGTCCAACGATGCGCTGGTTGCCAACTTTTTGCCAACCAAAGCCATATGCCACCCACCGCACTCCAAACTATACCCATCACCTGGCCTTTTGCGGTCTGGGGGCTTGACATGGTCGGACCCCTTAAAGGTGGGACCGATAGGAAAAAATACTTACTGGTCATGGTGGATAAGTTCACCAAATGGATAGAAGCCAAGCCTGTTAAAACGGCCGAATCCGGACCTGTGATAGACTTCATATCCGGGGTTGTACACCGTTATGGCGTCCCCCACAGCATCATAACCGATAATGGTACAAACTTTACCGCCGACGAGGTAAAACTCTGGTGCAAAAACATGGGCATCAAGCTCGATTATGCTTCCGTCTATCACCCACAAACCAACAACCAGGTCGAACGTGCAAATGGTCTTATCATGAGCGGCATTAAACCCAGACTGGTGCGGTCCCTCAAGGAATCTAACACACACTGGGTAGAGGAGCTCGACTCCGTGCTATGGGGGCTGCGGACCACGCCAAATCGCACCACCGGATACACACCATTTTTTATGGTGTACGGCGTAGAGGCAGCTCTGCCCTGCGACATAATTCATGACTCACCTAGAGTGCGCATGTACGAAGAAAGAGAAGCCGAGCTCGATCGGCAGGACAACTTGGACGCCTTGGAGGAGGAGCGTGACGTGGCAAAATCCCGTTCCGCATTTTATCAACAGCAGGCCCGAAGATATCAAAGCAGAGAAGTACGGGCCAAAAATTACAATGTTGGCGAACTAGTTCTACGCCTGCCGGATAAGAAAAAGGATAAACTCAAGCCCAAGTGGGAAGGTCCATTCATAATCGACCAAGTCCTGACTGGTGGGGCGTACCGCCTGCGAGATGCGTCGGATAACCGACTCGAGCCGAACCCGTGGAACGCCACCCGTCTCCGAAGATTCTATGCCTAGCGCCGGACTCTGTGTTCGTCTCCTTCCTCTGTCCATTTTTTGCATTTTTCTGTCTTACATTTCTCTCCTTCCCCTCTTTTCTTTTATAGCCCTTAAAGGCTCATCTAGTGACGCGCCACTCGCGCTCATTAAACCTGGGGGCTTCTTTAACAGAAGCTTATTTATACGGGCTTCACGCCCAACACATGCGTCAAACTTCCGCATGTACCTTTTTCTTCACCATTATATGCATCGATATGACTTAAGTTTTGGCCAAGCTGGGTTGCCTGGCTCCTGTGCTTACCTCTACGTTCCCGATTGTTCGGCTAGGCGGTAAAGAGAGCACCTCTGCGATTGTTACTGCCGGGTCAGCCGGATGTGTACCTCAGACTGGGTGAAGCCGAAAGCTAGCATTCTTAAGGGAATATTCGGTCGGTGAAATAAAAGATGATCTTTTTACTCATTTTATGCGCCCCTAGATGCTTTTTTCTCCGTCTTTTCATGCAGTCCGGACATGCACTTTAGGGCATGGCTCCCAGCGAAAGGAACCCCTAACGGAACTATTCTCTCTGGAAGATGTTTCTTACTAACCATGTAATATAACATAACTAGTTGGGCACTTGTCTGATAAAGCACTAATGACCCCTACGCCTCGTCTCCACGCATACCCTGGTTCTTATATAACCGCTATGGTATTCGGACACACTCCGGACCGTCAGGTCCCGAGGTTGAAGCGAAAAGGTCGGCAACGACAAACGATCTACAATCCGGCTAGAAGGCATTACACATGTCAATTCAAAATTACATAGTCATTCTGACTGATTGTATTCCTCTTCTATATCATCTAACAGGCTATCTAATTTACAGTCCTGTTGGGAATACTTCGCGGCCAACTCTACTTGGCCATATACTAAGCTTACAGGGATCTCCTTCCCGTCAGGCCCCACTGGTCCGACCTCGGCCATGTGGTTTGGATCAGACTTCGTAAAACGGGTCTTCACCATGGCCCAGGCCTCCCTAGCGCCTTGTCGGCAGGCCGATATCTTACACAACCGGAAGCGCCGCCAAGCTCCCTTCAGCTTCTCCGCAAGCTCTCCAATGCCCTCGGGCATGGAGTGGGCAGGCCATAAGGCTTGGGCAACGCTTCGCATCACCTGCCGAATTCACTCGTGTAGTTGCAAGAGTTCGGGAAGAAGATCACCCGTAGAACCGGGCATCTCCTCTGCAGGACAACCTGTGAGCATACCTACAGACATTACTCTATTAGTCGACTTCCTCGCCGAACTCTTTTTTCAAAGTTCGGTCAAGCACTTACTAAATACACCGCGTCGAAGCCGCTGATTCTCCTTCGTGGAGTCCGACAGCTGGCCACGAAGATCTTTAAGTTCGATGTCCAGCTTGGTGTTGGCATCCTGAAGATCATACTTCTCTCGCCTCACCTTTGTCAACGTACTCTCACCGGCCTTTAGCCGGCGTAAGAGTTGTTGCTTTTCTGGATCAAGTCCGGTGCCATCTACAATATGATTTGTCAGATTTGCACCCACACCGCACAATACTAATCTTTCGAAGTGTATCTTACCTTAGGGGGTCTCTTTGGGCTCCCCTGCTGCGGCTAGTGCGGCCTCTAGTTGGGCCTTGCACTTTTCCAGCTCCTGGGACAGTACGGTATTCTTCTCTGTAAGAACCTGCATATTAAATGATCCTTAAATCAGTTGCTCTAACTGTTTCAAGTCTCGGGGGCTACTGGTATATATATATCTGACCAAAATTTTCTTACCCGTATGTCTTTTACATACTGCTCCGTGGCTCTGGCTAAACCATTTTGAGCGGCACGGAGGTACGCATCTCCCGAATTAAAGGCATCTAAAGCCTCTTGGGAGAAACAAGCGTCGCGTAGAACTGTCCGGCGACGCCTGTGGTTCATGGCACTCTCCACTTCAGAATTTGTGGCAGACAGCCTGTTCGCATCATCTGTCGGAGGAGCGTCCGGTGCGCGCCTTGTGCTCGCCTCCGCTTCCTGGCCAGACGTTGGAGCCTGGCTGGTGGAGGCACGATTGGCAACCTCTACGGATGTAGTCCGACGAGGTCTCTTCGTTCTGAAGATAGCACGAACGTTAATATGCCCTGACAGAATAACACCAGGGAAACAGAGGGTGTGCTATACCTTTGCACCGGCATCTCAGTCCGGACTACATTCCTTTTTGCCCCACGGGGCCCTGCGGCCCCTCGTTGGCTAGCCGCCGCAGGTTCGGCCTCCCGCCTCGTAAATCTCCCCTGCAAAACACGGTTGTCGTCAGAAACACCGGAATACGTGAGAATGGAATCTCTCTCAAGGGAATGAGACTCCGGTTTCTGAGGCCGGGATTAACCCTGGGTAATCAGCCGTAATGGCTACCAAGGTATTGTCCTTGCTTAGCTGATGGAACACCCCGTCGATAAGCTCCACCGATATGTCCGGATCCTCTTCGGAGTTCGGATCGAGGGACCGTTCTAGGTCCTCGGGCTGTGGAGGGCGGTTGTTTATATCCTTCACCTCCTGTCGCAGTTCCTGCATTGAAGTCGTTAGACTACATATCTAACCGTGGGAGTATAAAACAAACGGGCAAGCGCAATTGTTCACTTACCCAACTTGGAGGATCGTACATAGTAAATCCGGCCCGCGGGTTGACGCGGAGGAATTCCTCCTTTTCTCCCTTGTACAAAGAGGATAAGATCTTTACTAGGGCGGCGGCTGAGGCCGGCCCCTTACGACCGTAACGGGTGGCGTCATCCTCCCCGTTGAAATCCCACATGGGGTGGCCTCTATATTGAAGTGGCTGCACCCCCCGCATAATGCATGCGGCCATGACTCCAATCATGGTTAGTCCGGAATGAGCCAACAGTCTTATCCGGCCCATCAGGTAAAGGACGTCTCTGTCGCTTTCTCTCTGAGAGCTCCGCGGACGCCAGCTCAAGCGTTTCTTCAATGGAGCACTGTTGAACTCAGGGAGACCAACCAGGATAGGGTCCGGTAGCGGGACGTCATCTATGTAAAACCATTCCGAAGGCCAGTCCTCGGACGCCTTCTTTGGGGTTCCGGATAGGTATCCGGTCCCGGCGATGCGCCATACTTCGGCTCCGCCCACTTGGTATATAGACCCCTCTTGAGAACGGGGCACCAGGCAGAATAACCTCTTCCACAGCGCGAAATGAGCCTCAACGCCTAAGAATAGCTCGCAAAGGGCGACGAAACCCGCAATATGCAATACGGAGGCGGGCGTGAGATTGTGCAGCTGGAGGCCGTAGAACTCCAGAAGCCCGCGGAGAAATGGATGAATTGGAAATCCCAGTCCCCTTATTAGATAGGGGATGAGGCACACCCGCTCTCCTTTAGAAGGATTGGGGGTGCTCTCCGCTTGTTTTCCGCCATTGTAGGTGGCGAGACCGGCTCGGACCGGGACCATGTATGCCTGAGGGAGAAATCCCTTGGCCTAAAGCGACACTAACTCGCTATGCGGGATGGTGCAACTCTCCCAGTCCCCGGGTTTGGGACCGGAGGGGCGATGGGAGGAGCTGCGATGGCTGGCCATGCTGGAATGGACCTTTGCTGGAAGCGTTCTGATGATAACTCGCGGAGAGGAGAATATGTGGTTTGGACCTAAATCCCCATCCCGTTAAATAGGCGGCTCGTTTATACGGCTAGGGGTGTGGATGTGAAAATGCCCCGGCTTTTCGCATTCGTTTGACGCGTGGAAGACGGCCATTATTGGGCGTGGAAGCCGAGGAGCACTACATTACAAAAATTGGACATTATTCCTACAAGTACACAGGATTTGGAGAAGAACCCGCCTTGCAATGCTGAACAATCTGCGCGTCGGACTCGTCGTCATTGAAGCCTGGTTCGGGGGCTACTGAGGGAGTCCTGGATTAGGGGGTGTTCGGGTAGCCGGACTATACCTTCAGCCGGACTCCTGGACTATGAAGATACAAGATTGAAGACTTCGTCCCGTGTCCAGATGGGACTTTCCTTGGCATGGAAGGCAAGCTTGGCGATGCGGATATTCAAGATCTCCTACCATTGTAACCGACTCTATGTAACCCTATCCCTATCCGGTGTCTATATAAACCGAAGCGTTGTAGTCCGTAGGACATCAACTCCATATACAACAATCATACCATAGGCTAGCTTCTAGGGTTTAGCCTCCTTGATCTCATGGTAGATCTACTCTTGTACTACCCATATCATCATTATTAATCAAGCAGGAGTAGGGTATTACCTCCATCGAGAGGGCCCGAACCTGGGTAAAAACATCGTGTCCCTTGTCTCCTGTTACCATCCGGCCTTGACGCACAGTTCGGGACCCCCTACCCGAGATCCGCCGGTTTTGACACCGACACCTATCTTGAGGCGCCGTACCCCGGAAGGGATTGACAACCCCTTTATCACGTCGGGTTGCGAGAAGTTGTTATTTGTGTGCAGTTGTTGTTTACGTTGTGTTGCTTGGTTCTCCTACTAGTTCGATAACCTGGTTTCAATCTGAGGGAAATACCTACCGCCGCTGTGCTGCATCATCCCTCCCTCTTTGTGGAAATACTGGCGTAGCTTCAAGCGACATCAAAATGAATTTCTAGCACCGTTGCCGGGGAGGATCTTCAACATATACCAGGTTCCTAATC
This sequence comes from Triticum urartu, assembly GCF_003073215.2. Taxonomy (NCBI): domain Eukaryota; kingdom Viridiplantae; phylum Streptophyta; class Magnoliopsida; order Poales; family Poaceae; genus Triticum; species Triticum urartu. The sequence goes on along the minus strand of NC_053027.1, from coordinate 198,751,646 downwards.
AAAAATATCATCTCCTTGCAATTTACATTATTTGCCACATGCATCTCGTTTTCCTCTCCCCCCACTTCACAAAAATTTGCCATTTTATTCGCTTCTCTTTTCCGTTCGCCGTTTTTTTGCCGGGTCTGTTTTTGAGTGCAATCTTGTTGTGTAGTCACCATGACTCAAGAGAACACCAAGTTGTGTGATTTCTCAAATACCAACAACAATGATTTTATTGGCACTCTTCTTGCTCCTCCAACCACTAGTGCGGAGTCTTGTGATATTAATACTGCATTGCTGAATCTTGTTATGAAACACCAATTTTCCGGTACTCCTAATGAGGATGTCGCGTCCCATCTTAATACCTTCATGGAATTATGCGATATGCAAAAGAAAAAAGATGTGGTCAAGATGAAACTATTTACGTTTTCTTTGCGTGTTTCTGCAAAAATTTGGTTCTCTTCTTTGCCTCGCAATAGTATCAATTCTTGGAATAAGTGCAAAGATGCTTTTATCACTAAGTATTTTCCGCCTGCAAAAATTATTTCCCTTAGAACGCAGATCATGAATTTCAAGCAATTTGAACATGAGCATGTTGTACAATCTGGGGAAAGGATGAAAATGATGCTAAGGAATTTCCCAACTCATGGGTTAAATCTTTGGATGATCATACAAAAAATTTATGCGGGGTTGAATTTTGTTTCTCGTAATCTCTTAAATTCTGCCGCGGGTGGTACTTTTATGGAAATTACTTTGGGTGAAGCCACCAAATTGCTTGATAACATTATGGCAAATTATTCACAATGGCATAGCGAAAGAGCTCCTACTAGTAAAAAAGTTAATTCGGTTGAAGAAATTTCTTCTTTGAGTGAAAAAATTGATGCTCTTGTGAAATTGGTTGCTATTAGAAGTTCTCCTATTGATCTTAATGATATGCCTTTGTCTACTTTGATTGAGCAAAATAGTGATGCCATAGATGTGAATTTTATTTCTCGAAATAATGCCAACAACAATGCTTATAGAGGTCATTTTAATCCTAGGCCTTTTCCTAGTAATTCCTAAAATAATTATGGTAATTCCTATGGAAATCAATCTTATAATAATAATAGAAACATATCTGATCTTGAGAATAATATTAAAGAATTTATCAATATGCAAAAAGTTTTCAACACTTCCATAGAAGAAAAGTTGAGTAAGATTGATGATTTGTCTAGAAGTGTTGATATAATTGCTCATAATGTGGAAAATCTCAAGATGAAAATTTTTGTGCCTAAGGTTGATGAATCAATTAAAGCTCCTTATTTTTCTATGGTTGAAAGTAATAAAAGAACCTCTATGCTTAGAGCCAAAAGAGATTTTTTAGAAAAAGCTTTTTCTAGTGATTTCTTTCACAAAAGTTATGAAGATCATAAAATGATTGGTGTTTCTTCTATTGATTCCTTGTTTAGTAAAATTAATATTGATGAAAAGGGGACTGGAGAAGAGTCAACTTTAGGTAGAAGGCAACACAATGATTCGGAGGGTGAAAATCTTGTTGAGAAAATTGATAAAAGTGGGTTTGAAGAGGTCAAAACTTTATCTAGTGATGTACTGCTACCTCTTGAGCATGCGTTGGTTTTCCCTTGAAGAGGAAAGGGTGATGCAGCAAAGTAGCGTAAGTATTTCCCTCAGTTTTGAGAAACAAGGTATCAATCCAGTAGGAGACAACGCACAAGTCGTAACTGCACAAACAATCAAGAACCTTGCAACCAACGTGATAAAGGGGTTGTCAATCCCTTCACGGTCAATCGCAAAAGTCAGATCTAATAGAGATAGTAAAGTAAATATTTTTGATATTTTTGTTGTATAGATTGGAAAGTAAAGATTGCAAAATAGTAAATGAGAAGCGATGTAAATAAAGGTGATGTAATATAATAGAAAAGAGACACAGGGGCCATAGGTGTTGACACCTGATTTTGGCAAGATACAGATTGCAATGAAGATGGTCTCGAGTGAATGAGTTTTCAGCATAAAAATATTCACGTCACCGAGTGGAACCACTTAGATGTTTCGGTTATATTCATTCGACTTTATCTTACGGACCGAAACTATACTCCGAGTGGCATAGTTCAATGTTCCGAGTGGTTTGCGGCCAATCACGTCTTCAAGATGACCTCGGATGAAGGAGCATTCTTAAGGAATTGTCTTCGTCTCGTCAAGGCAATTGATTTTGATATATAAATCATCTCAATCCGAGTTCATATGCAAAAGTTAGAGGCAATATACTGCAGACTGAACCTCAACGGAAATATGGCGCGAGGTGCCAAACACTTGTCTGATAGGTTGCGCGAGTAATTCGGCCATCAATACGGCCTTGAATCGAAAAACCTTCAACACAGAAAAGTTTCGTCTCGTCAAGCCGATCGATTTTCATATATAATTCGTCTCAATCCGAGGTCGTATGAGGCCTGGAGAGACAAATCAAGATCGGGCTATGTTTTCAGTCGGAAACCCGAGTGAAAAGTTTACCATCTGAGTGAAAGTTTACAGTCAAGTGAAAGTTTACGGTCGAGTGAAATTGGATGAACTTATTATTATCCAAGTGGAAATATAGTCATCCGAGGGAAAATATGATCATCCGAGTGAAATTGTCGTCCAGGTGAAAATATTCCGAGTGAAAAGATTACCATCGGGACGAAAACTTGCCGATTGAATAAGATAGTGCCTTCTGAGTGGAAATATAGTCATCCGAGTGAATAAGATAGTGCCTTCCGAGTGGAAATATAGTCATTCGAGTGGAAATATAGTCATCCGAGTGAAAGATTGTCTTCCGAGTGAAAAAGTCCAATCGGACGATCCGAGTGAAAGTATCTAATATCCGAGTGGATGAGCTCAAGTCCGAGTGAAATTGAACATGTGTTCGAAAGTTTATCAAAATGACCTTGGATGAAGAAGTGTTCAATACAGAAGTTGTGCGTATCATCAAGACGGTAAACTTTGATTTTGGAGTCATCATAATCAGAGATAATATATAGCCTACAAATTCACTACGAGACTCGGATAATCCAGTCTACTGCAAGACCGAGTCCGACTGGAAGATAAAGATGACCTCAAAAAGTATTCAAGATGGACTTATTTGAAAAAGTGATCAACATGAGAGTTGTTCGTATCGTCGAGGCACACAAGTTTTATATTTGGGCCATCTCGATCGGAGATCATATGCAAGCCCGGCGGCCCACGCAAGAAGGAAGACAGAGTTTGGGCCAGATTCAGACTGAATCTGAGTTGGAATAGAATTAGGACTCTAGGACGTAAATTGATGTAATTTTTCTTGTAAGGAAAGCCTAGATGAATCCTTTACTTGTACGGGAAGTCTAGCCGCCTCTTATATATGTTGGGGGTGACGGCCGATTGAACAACACACAATCGAACAAATCAATATACTACTTTTTCATCTACGTTTTATCTCTCCACCGTTTTTCTATCTCGTTCTTCGCTGTTCTTCGTGTTTGAGAGCTGCGAATCCCGAGGATCTAGGGGCGAGCGAATCGACCTAGGGCAGCCCACAGCCTCCGCACTCCCTGACGGGGTCCCTCCCGGGGGTGTGGGGTTTTCGGGTCTGCAAAAGCGCCCGTCGACTGTCTTGCGTATCGCGCTGTCGGTCGGGTCTCCCTCGACGTGAGCTGCGGTGCATCACCCCCGGCGTCGAGGGTACACGTGACGTGTTCGTGTGTCAACACACTTTTTGGCGACTCCACTGGGGAACGAAGATCAATCGTCATCATCCACCATGTCCGATCTTCCCAAGCCATCTGAGGTAGACGCCGATAACATCATTAAGCCTAGTCTTGATGAGATATCGGCCAATCATCGCCAAATCTATGAGGAGTGCAAGAAGGCGCGCGAGGAGAAGGACCTGCAGGAGTTCCTTGCAAAATTCAAGAAAGATCGCCAAGGCAACATCACTCCGATTGAAGAAATCAAGTTCCCTCCTCTTCAAACTGAACAGGTTAAGCCTTCTGTAAGTACTGCCTTTTCTCCTGAGTAGTGGGCTGAGATTGAAAGTCGTATTGCTGATGGTAACAATCTAGTCTATCAAACTTTTATAGAAAATACTAATGCTCAGAAGAATATATCTCAATCGTCTAGTGGTAATAATGGTGTAGCTGCTAGTGTGCAAAACCCTAATCTGACTTTACCTATTGCATCGACGCCTCCCGTGCCGATGACTTATTATCCTACCCAAACAAATCAGATTGTGGCTACACCCATTAATCCTATTACAAGCATGACAGGTTCGGTGGCAACGCCGAACCAAATTCTACCTACAGCTACAACCACTCGACCACTACCAAATTATGGGTCGACATACATGCCACAATTCCTACCTACAGCTAGTAACCATACTCTTCATATATCACTGCCACAAGCTTCATTATCCACTACGGATGATGGTCTAGCTAATCTTAGAGAGGAGATGGCTAAGATGCTTAGAGAGAATTTTGGAGTTGAGTTACCTCAGAATCGGATTTAGCAAAAGCCGTACCCTGAGTACTTTGATGCCATCCAGTGCCCTCCGGGATATAAGATTCCAGATTTTGTTAAGTTCAGTGGAGAGGGCACAAAAACCACATGGGAGCATGTTAGTCAATACTTAGCACAACTAGGTGAAGCAGGCTCACTAAATGAGTTGAAAGTGCGTTTGTTTCCTTTATCTTTAACTGGTACGGCATTTTCATGGTTTTCTTCTTTATCACATGGTTCCATTCGGGTTTGGTCACAGCTAGAGCAGAAATTTCATGATCACTTTTATAGCGGCGACAATGAACTCAAGTTATCACATCTAACATCAGTTAAACAGAAGCATGATGAATCGGTCTCCGATTACGTCAAGAGATTCAGAGAAACAAAAAACCGGTGTTTTAGTTTGGTGATAACCGAGAGAGACTTGGCAGACCTAGTGCTGAGTGGTTTGAGAACTCCCATTAGAGAAAAGCTAGAAGGTTATGAGTTCTTAAATATCAACCAAGTCTTACAAAGGGCTTTGGCTCAGGAAAGCCGAAGCAAAGATCTCAAAGAAGTGCATAGATACAAAGTTGATCGTCCAAAGATGAATATGGTGGAATATGATAGTGATCACTCGGACAATGAGGGTGATCTTTTTGCTACTGAATTTGTTTGGCCATCTAAGGCCAAACCCTTTACTTGCAATGATCTGAAACCGATTCATAAGAATCATGATGAAGAGATGAAGTTTACTTTTAACATTGCTAAGTGTGATAGAATATTTGATGCTTTGCTGTAGGCTAAGATTATTAGAATATCTCATACTTTACCGCCGTTTGAAGAGCTAAAACGGCGTGCCTATTGCAAGTATCATAATTCTTTTTCTCATGCTACTAACGATTGCAATGTTTTTCGACGACAGATACAATCAGCCATTAATGACGGACGATTGAACTTTTCTGAGATGCAAGTTGATAAACAACCTTTTCCAATGAATACCATGGATTTGGAGGGGAAGAAGCTACTCATTCGGCCGGAGGTAGCCGAATCTATTAATAAAGATAATGTCATTGTTGGTGAGCCCAGGAAAGACAAGGAGGACAACAAGGTCTTGGGGAGATAGGTTGTGCTTGGTAAGCAACCCGATGGCAAGGAAGTGATCAAAATCACCATCAAGAATCCTACACTCGGGGGGCAACTGCAAGTGCAAGAAAATGCTCGTGTGAGATTTGTCAAGCCCAAGAGTCCAGAAATTGGCAAGTGGAAAAGGAATGAAGTTAAACTACAGCGCAAGCGGATCAAGCCAACTTTTGATATGTTGATGTCCAAGTACACCAACCAGTCGGCCGGTTCTAGCTTTAATCGGCCGACTCATCTGAAGCGACCAAGGTCACCATCAGCTGATACGTTCAGTCAGTATATGAAACCGAGTGGACCAAGGGTGCCGTTTCCAGAAGAGCATACGCAATCTGTTTGGGAAAAGGCAAGGAGAAAATGGATGTCGACTCACTTATCTTGGGCACCGAAACATTCGCCATACAGCAGCCGATTGTGCATAGCAATCCGACTGAGCCGATACTTGCTATCACGCCAAAGCACTCGGCTAATGACCATGAGGCAAGCACCAGCCAGGTAAAGACGAGAGATCCTAAATACACTCAGCCGAAGTGGTGTCCTCAAGGGCTAACAAAGACACAAAAGAGGAAACTACAGAGGTTAAGGAGTCGAGAGATGGCAGAACAGGAGGCCGAGAAACAAAGGGATAAGTTGTTCAATGACACTCGACCCATGGTTCCACCAAAACAAGTGTGGAGGCCTAAACAAATGCAAGATACAGCAGCTTCTACATCTATCACAGTAATACCTACATCACCAAAAGAGGAGGACGCAACAGATATGACATCGTCTGCGACACTTCTTACTTATCCTTCACTCGGACAAATTTTAGAATCGGTGGATGCACTCGAGGAGGAGGCTGATATGTTGGACTATGAGTCTACGCCGGTTCATGAAGGTATGGATATCAATATGGTGTACTACTTACCTGCTGAGTTTCATGTTGTAGATGAAGAAGGGGAGGTGGCTCAGCTGGATTTTGGCCCTAAAAACGCAATATTCGAGAAGCCAAAAGAACCAGTAACGCATCTTAAACCATTATATCTTAGAGGTCATATCAATGGGTCACCGCTCACTCGGATGCTTGTTGATGGTGGTGTTGTGGTAAATCTTATGCCCTATTCGGTCTTCAAGAGATTGGGTTTGCCTGATGAAGAATTGATCGAGACCAATATGGTGCTCAATGGATTTGAAGGCAAAGAGAAAACTGAAGCCAAAGGTGTGATGTGTGTGGAGCTTACAGTCGGAAGCAAAACTTTGGCTACTGCATTCTTTGTCGCTGAGGTGCGAGGTAACTACAACGTCATACTAGGCCGCGATTGGGTTCATGCAAATCAGTGCGTGCTATCCATTATGCACCAGTTTTTGATTCACTGGGTTGATGATGAAGTGGAAGTTATTCACGCGGATAACTCGGCCTGTGTTGCTTTGGCCGATGCATCGGTGGATTGGCAACATCCCAATGCTACTTGCTTGACGGGACGTGACTTGTCAGAATTTGATTTTCTCAGTGCAACCAAGAATGGTTTTGTGCCCGTCTCTTTAAAGCCGAGTGAATGCAATCGGCTCCAAGGTATGATATGTTTAAATGGATCCTAATTCTGAGTGGTTACAAAAACGTCTTGTAAAGTATTGGTCCAATGAGAACGATATGTATGAGTCTATAGAGGAGTTGGATGACATGGATAAACTTGGACAAGGTTTTACATCAGCCAATCCGTTAGAAGAGGTAGATATTGGAGATGGTTCAGTCACTCGACCGACATTTATAAACAAAAATTTGAAAGCCGATTGTAAGGCTAAGTTAATCGAGCTATTGAAAGAATATGTTTGTTGCTTTGCATGGGAATATCATGAGATGCCAGGGTTAAGCCGAGAGCTAGTGGAACATCGGTTGCCTATAAAGGCCGGTTTTAGACCTTATAAACAGTCGGCCAGAAAATTTAATCCAAAAACATATGACCGGATCAAGGAAGAGATCGGTCGACTGCTTGAAGCTAATTTCATTCGACCTTGCAGGTATGCGAGTGGATTTCTAACATTGTCCCGGTAGAGAAGAAAGGATCTGGCAAGTTGAGGGTGTGCATTGATTTCAGAGATTTGAATAGGGGTACACCCAAAGATGAGTACCCTATGCCAATAGCCGATATGCTTATTAATGATGCTTCTGGACATAAGGTTATTAGCTTTCTAGATGGTAATGCCGGATACAATCAAATTTTTATGGCCGAAGAGGACATGTACAAAACGGCTTTCCGATGTCCTGGTTTCCTTGGTTTATTCGAGTGGACAGTGATGACATTCGGATTAAAAAATGCTGGCGCCACGTATCAAAGGGCTATGAATTTTATTTTTCATGATTTACTCAGTGTCATACTTGAAGTTTATATTGATGATATTGTTGTCAAATTGGATGCTTTTGAATCTCACTTGGCCGATTTGCGTTTAGCTTTTGAAAGAATGAAAAAGTATGGATTGAAAATGAATCCTTTGAAGTGTGCTTTCGGCGTGTCAGCTGGCAAGTTTTTGGGTTTCATTATTCATGAAGATGGTATAGAGATTGATCCCAAAAAGATAGAGGCTATACAGAAGGTGGAGGCTCCAACATGCAAGAGAGATATGCAAAAGTTCCTTGGCAAGGTCAATTATTTGAGAAGGTTCATAGCTAATCTATCAGGGAAAGTTGATGCATTTACTCCTATCCTTTGGTTAAAGAATGATGTTGATTTCACTTGGGGGGCAAAACAGCAAGAAGCATTTGATATGATCAAGAATTATTTGTGCACTCCTCCGGTGATGAGAGCACCCAAGCATAGGGAACCCTTCAGACTTTACATTGCAGCAGAGGAAGGAGTTATTGGTGTTGTTCTAACTCAAGAGACCGAAGGAAAAGAGCATGCCATCACTTATTTGAGCCGCCGCTTATTGGACGCAGAGACAAGGTATACATTTATTGAGAAATTATGTCTATGCTTATATTATGCTTGCACAAAACTGAGACATTATTTAGTGCCGAGTGTTTGTGTAGTAGCTTGTCAAACCGATGTCACTAAATACATGTTGCATAGGCCAATTCATAGTGGTAGAATTGGCAAGTGGGCTTATGCTTTGATTGAATATGATTTGGCTTATGAATCTCTAAAATCCATGAAAGGCCAAATTGTTGCTAATTTCATTGTTGAACATCGGGTTAATAACAAGCATGTTGTTGATATGAACCTTGTTTCATTAGTACCATGGAGATTATACTTTGATGGTTCAGTTTGTAGCAATGGCCAAGGTGTTGGTATTGTTTATATATCTCCTCATGGTGCTGTTTTTGAAGCCTCATGCCGCTTAGAATATTTTTGCACAAACAATCAAGCCGAATATGAAGCATTGTTATTCGGCCTAGAGATGTTACTTGCTATAGGTGCTACACATATTGAGGCTTATGGTGATTCGTTACTAGTGGTGCAGCAAATATCCAAAGTCTTTCAGTGTTTGGACGAATCACTTAATGTTTATCTTGATAGATGTCTAGATATAATTTCTACTTTGGATTGCTTTAGCATTGCTCATATATCTAGACATGACAATTGGAAAGCAAATGAATTGGCACAACAAGCATCCGGATATCATGTTGATCATGGCATGTTTCATATCTCTCAAAGACCGATGTCTTGTCTTGCCAATATGGGAGAGGCCGAACCTGAACCCACTGATTCGGCCATTAACAAAAAGTCTAGTGTAGGTGACAATCCCGACTGGAGGAAGCCCATTGTTGATTACTTGTGCAATCCGAGTGAAAGGGTGGACAGGGATGTTCGGCGTATGGCTTTCAAGTATACAATGAGAGATGATGGTCTTTGTCACCGAACCGTCGATGATGTTCTTCTAAAGTGTTTGGACGAGGACCAGGCAAGAGTTGCTATGGGAGAAGTACATGAAGGTATTTGTGGCACTCACCAGTTGGCTTCCAAGATGAAATGGTTATTGCGACGTGCTGGGTTTTATTGGCCGACTATGATTAATGATTGCTTCAGATATTATAAGGGGTGTGAAGCTTGTCAAAAGTTTGGTGATATTCAATTGGCTCCTTCTGCTATGTTACATCCTATTATCAAACCGTGGCCTTTCAGAGGTTGGGGTTTAGATTTCATTGGACAAATCCATCTGTCTTCCTCAAAAGGGCATCGGTTCGTATTGGTGGTAACTGATTATTTCACTAAATGGTCTGAAGCAGTACCTCTCAAGAACATGACGCATACGGAGGTAATTCAATTCATAACCGAGCACATTATTCATAGATTCGATATTCCTCAAACGTTAACTATAGATCAAGGTTCATCTTTCATGTCACACCAAGTCAGAGAGTTTGCCGAATCTTATAACATAAAGTTGCTCGATTCCTCTCCATATTATGCCCAAGCTAATGGACAAGCTGAGTCTAGCAATAAAATTTTAATCAAGCTCATCAAGAAGAAGATTGAGGATAATCCAAAGAGATGGCATGACTTGTTGTCTGAGGCATCATGGGCACATAGAATCTCAAGGCATGGTGCTACGAAAGTGACTCCATATGAGCTAGTATATGGTCAGGAGGTTGTTTTACCGGTGGAAGTAAATTTGAATGCTTTGAGAATAGCCAAACAAAATGATTGATCGGCAATAGACTTCTATAACTTGATGATGGACAACATTGATGAGGTTGCTGATAAACGTTTGGCTGCTTTGAATGCCATAGAGAGAGATAAGTTGAGGGTGGCAAGGGCTTACAATAAGAAAGTCAAGTTGAATAATTTTCAAGTTGGTGATCTCGTTTGGAAAGTGATTCTGCCGATTGGTTCAAGAGATAGAAAATTCGGGAAGTGGTCTCCAAGTTGGGAAGGTCCTTTTAGAATTGCAAGAGTTGTTCCCAGAAATTCATATTTGGTGGAATCAATACAAGGGGCATTGTTACCTCGAGCTCTCAATGGCAAATAATTGAAGAAGTAGCACCCGAGTGTGTGGCAGGAAGCCTAAGTGGGCAATGGCCGATATACGATTATTGCCCTTAGCACAAACATGGCCGATACATAATTGTCGCCCTGAAAAAAATAAATGGCCGATGGAGTGTTGATATCGTCCTTAGAACAAACACTATGCATATTATTTTTCGGCATGCAAGCTTTGCCGAAAAACAGGGGGGCATGTGTTGACACCTGATTTTGGCAAGATACAGATTGCAATGAAGATGGTCTCGAGTGAATGAGTTTTCAGCATAAAAATATTCACGTCACCGAGTGGAACCACTTAGATGTTTCGGTTATATTCATTTGACTTTATCTTACGGACCGAAACTATACTCCGAGTGGCATAGTTCAATGTTCCAAGTGGTTTGCGGCCAATCACGTCTTCAAGATGACCTCGGATGAAGGAGCACTCTTAAGGAATTGTATTCGTCTCATCAAGGCAATTGATTTTGATATATAAATCATCTCAATCCGAGTTCATATGCAAAAGTTAGAGGCAATATACTGCAGACTGAACCTCAACGGAAATATGGCGCGAGGTGCCAGACACTTGTCTGATAGGTTGCGCGAGTAATTCGGCCAACAACACGGCCTTGAATCGAAAAACCTTCAACACGGAAAAGTTTCGTCTCGTCAAGCCGATTGAGTTTCATATATAATTCGTCTCAATCCGAGGTCGTATGAGGCCTGGAGAGACAAATCAAGATCGGGCTATGTTTTCAGTCGGAAACCCGAGTGAAAAGTTTACCATATGAGTGAAAGTTTACGGTCGTGTGAAATCGGATGAACTTATTATTATCCAAGTGGAAATATAGTCATCTGAGGGAAAATATGATCATCCGAGTGAAATTGTCGTCCAGGTGAAAATATTCCGAGTGAAAAGATTACCATCGGGACGAAAACTTGCCGATTGAATAAGATAGTGCCTTCCGAGTGGAAATATAGTCATCCGAGTGAATAAGATAGTGGCTTCCGAGTGGAAATATAGTCATCCGAGTGGAAATATAGTCATCCGAGTGAAAGATTGTCTTCTGAGTGAAAAAGTCCAATCGGCCGATCCGAGTGAAAGTATCTAATATCCGAGTGGATGAGCTCAAGTCCGAGTGAAATTGAACATGTGCTCGAAAGTTTATCGAAATGACCTTGGATGAAGAAGTGTTCAATACAGAAGTTGTGTGTATCATCAAGACGGTAAACTTTGATTTTGGAGTCATCATCATCAGAGATAATATATAGCCTACAAATTCACTACGAGACTCAGATAATCCAGTCTACTGCAAGACCGAGTCTGACTGGAAGATAAAGATGACCTCGAAAAGTATTCAAGATGGCCTTATTTGAAAAAGTGATCAACATGAGAGTTGTTCTTATCGTCGAGGCACACAAGTTTGATATTTGGGCCATCTCGATCGGAGATCATATGCAAGCCCGGCGGCCCGCGCAAGAAGGAAGACAGAGTTTGGGCCAGATTCAGACTGAATCCGAGTTGGAATAGAATTAGGACTCTAGGACGTGAATTGATGTAATTTTTCTTGTTAGGAAAGCCTAGATGAATCCTTACTTGTACGGGAAGTCCAGCCGCCTCTTATATATGTTGGGGGTGACGGCCGATTGAACAACACACAATCGAACAAATCAATATACTACTTTTTCATCTATGTTTTATCTCTCCACCGTTTTTCTATCTTGTTCTTCGCTGTTCTTCGTGTTTGAGAGCTGCGAATCCCGAGGCTCTAGGGGCGAGCGAATCGACCTAGGGCAGCCCATAGCCACCGCACTCCCTGACGGGGTCCCTCCCGGGGGTGTGGGGTTTTCGGGTCTGCAAAAGCGCCCATCGACTGTCTTGCGTATCGCGCTGTCGGTCGGGTCTCCTTCGACGTGAGCTGCGGTGCATCACCCCCAGCGTCGAGGGTACACGTGACGTGTTCGTGTGTCAACAATTGGTTTCACTAGTGGCTTCTCTCAAGATAGCATGTATTACGGTTTGTGAACAAATTACTGCCGAGCAATTGATAGAAAAGCGCATAGTTATGAAGATATCTAAGGCAATGATCATGAATATAGGCATCACGTCCGTGTCAAGTAGATCGAAATGATTCTGCATCTACTACTATTACTCCACACATCGACCACTATCCAACATGCATCTAGAGTATTAAGTTCAAAAGAACGGAGTAACGCACTAAGCAATATGACATGATGTAGAGGGATAAACTCAAGCAATATGATATAAACCCCATCTTTTTATCCTCGATGACAACAATACAATACGTGCCTTGTGCCCCTACTATCACTGGGAAAGGACACTGCAAGATTGAACCCAAAGCTAAGCATTTCTCCCATTGCAAGAAAGATCAATCTAGTAGGCCGAACTAAACCTATTATTCAAAGAGACTTGCAAAGATATCAAATCATGCATATAAGAATTCAGAGAAGAACCAAATAATATTCATAGATAATCTTGTTCATAAATCCACAATTCATCGGATCTCGACAAACACACCGCAAAAGAGTATTCCATTGAAATATCTCCAAGAACATCGAGGAGAACTTTGTATTGAGAATGAAAGAGAGAGAATAGGCCATCTAGCTAATAACTATGGACCCGAAGGTATGTGGTAAACTACTCACGCTTCATCGGAGAGGCAATGGTGTTAATGTATAAGCCCTCCGTGATCGATTCCCCCTCCGGCAGATTGCTAGAAAAGGCCCCAAGATGGGATCTCATGGGTATAGAAGGTTGTGGCGGTGGAAAAGTGGTTTCGTGGCTCTCCATGATGTTTCTAGGGTATAAGAGTATATATAGGAGAAAGAAGTACGTTGGTGGAGCTACGAGAGGCCCACGAGGGTGGGGCGCGCCTACCACCCTGGGCGCGCCCTCCTGCCTCATGGCTTCCTCATGGAGTTCCAGACTTCGACTCCAAGTCTTCTGGATTGCTTTCGGTCCATGAAAGATGATCGCTGCGGTTTCATTCCGTTTGGTATTCCTTTTCTGCAAAACCCTAAAGTAGGAAAAAAACAGAAACTGGCACTGGGCCTCCGGTTAATAGGTTTGTCCCAAAAATAATATAAAAGAGCATATTAAAGCCCATTAAACATCCAAAATAGATAGTATAATAGCATGGAACAATCAAAAATTATAGATACGTTGGAGACGTATCAAGCGTCCCCAAGCATAAATCCTGCTTGTCCTCGAGTAGGTAAATGATAAAAACGGAATTTTTAATGTGGAATGCTACCTAACATAATTATAAATGTAATTTTCTTTATTGTGGCATGAATGTTCAGATCCGAAAGATTCAAGACAAAATTTTAATATTGACATAAAAATAATAATACTTCTAGCATACTAACAAAGCAATCATGTCTTCTTAAAATAACATGGCCAAAGAAAGTTATCCCTACAAAATCATATAGTCTGGCTATGCTCTATCTTCATCACACAAAATATTTAATCATGCACAACCCGGATGACAAGCCAAGCAATTGTTTCATACTTTTGATGTTCTCAAACTTTTTCAATCTTCACGCAATACATGATCATGAGCCATGGATATAGCACTATAGGTGGAATATAGGGGTGGTCGTGGAGAAGACAAAATGGAGAATATAGTCTCACATCAACTAGGCGTATCAACGGGATATGGAGATGCCCATCAATAGATATCAATGTGAGTGAGTAGGGATTACCATGCAACGAATGCACTAGAGCTATAAGTGTATGAAAGCTCAAAAAGAAACTACGTGGGTGTGCATCCAACTCGCTTGCTCATGAAGACCTAGGGCATTTTGAGGAAGCCCATCATTGGAATATACAAGCGAAGTTCTATAATGAAAAATTCCCACTAGTATATGCAAGTGGCAAAATAAGAGACTCTCTATCATGAAGATCAAGGTGCTACTTCGAAGCACAAGTGTGGAAAAAGGATAGTAGCATTGTCCCTTCTCTCTTTTTCTCTCATTTTTTGGGGGGGGGCTCGCTTTTTTGGCCTCTTTTTTTATCTTTTTCGTCCGGAGTCTCATCCCGACTTGTGGGGGAATCATAGTCTCCATCATACTTTCCTCACTGGGACAATGCTCTAATAATGATGATCATCACACTTTTATTTACTTACAACTCGATACTTAGAACAAAATATGACTCTATGTAAATGCCTCCGGTGGTGTACCGGAATGTGCAATGAATCAAGAGTAACATGTATGAAATAATTATGAATGGTGGCTTTGCCACAAATACGATGTTAACTACATGATCATGCAAGGCAATATGACAATTATGAAGCGTGTCATAATAAACGGAACGGTGGAAAGTTGCATGGCAATATATCTCGTTATGGCTATGGAAATGCCATAATAGGTAGGTATGGTGGCTGTTTTAAGGAAGGTAAATGGTGGATTTATGGCACCGGTGAAAGTTGCGCGTTACTAGAGAGGCTAGCAATGGTGGAAGGGTGAGAGTGCATATAATCCATGGACTCAACAGTAGTCATAAAGAACTCACAAACTTATTGCAAAAATCTATTAGTTATCGAAACGAATACTACGCGCAAGCTCCTAGGGGGATAGATTGGTAGGAAAAGACCATCGCTCGTCCCTGACGGCCACTCATAAGGAAGACAATCAATAAATAGATCATGCTCCAACTTCATCACATGATGGTTCACCATACATGCATGCTACGGGAATCACAAACTTTAACACAAGTATCTTTCAAATTCACAACTAGTCTACTAGCATGACTCTAATGTCACCATCTTCATATCTCAAAACAATCATAAAGAATCAAACTTCTCACAGTATTCAACGCACTTTATATGAAAGTTTTTATTATAACCATCTTGGATGCCCATCATATTAGGACAAGTTTTATAGCCAAAGGAAATTACCATGCTGTTCTGAAAGAATCTCAAAATAATATAAGTGAATCATGAGATATCAATAATTTCTATAAAATAAAATCACCGTCGTCCTCTAAAAAGATATAAGTGAAACACTAGAGCAAAATTATCTAGCTCAAAAGATATAAGTGACGCACATAGAGTATTCTAATAAATTCTGATTCATGCGCGTCTCTCCCAAAAGGTGTGTACATCAAGGATGATTGTGGTAAACTAAAAAGAAAAGACTCAAACGTTACAAGACGCTCCAAGCAAAACACATATCATGTCGTGAATAAAAATATAGCCTCAAGTAAAGTTACCGATAGACGAAGACGAAAGTGGGGATGCCTTCCGGGGCATCCCCAAGCTT